>NW_020838007.1:984187-1128864 GCF_003676395.1 Aethalodelphis obliquidens
CTTCTTCCTGATATTAGTGGAAATGCTTTCAGTTTTTCACCATTGAGTATGATGCTTGCTGTGGGTTTGTCATATATGGCCTTTATTATGTTGAGGTAGGTTCCTTCCATGCCCATTTTCTGGAGAGTTTTTATCATAAGTGGGTATTGAATTTTGTCAAAAGTTTTTTCTGCATCTATTGAGATGATCATATGGTTTTTATCCCTTAATTGTTAATGTGGCGTATCACATTGATTGATTTGCATATGTTGAAGAATCCTTGCATCCCTGGGATAAATCCAGTTGATCATGGTGTATGATCCTTTTAATGTGCTTTTGGATTCTGTTTGCTAGTATTTTGTTCAGGATTTTTGCATCTATGTTCATCAGTGATATTGGTCTATAATTTTCTTTTTTTGTGGTATCTTTTTCTGGTTTTGATATCAGGGTGATGGTGGCTTCATAGCATGAATTTGGGAGTGTTTCTCTCTCTGCAATTTTTTGGAAGAATTTGAGAAGTATCAGTGTTAGCTCTTCTCTAAATGTTTGGTATAATTCGCCTGTGATGCCATCTGGTCCTGGACTTCTGTTTATTGGAAGATTTTTAATTACAGTTTCAATTTCATTACTTGTAATAGGTCTGTTTATATTTTTTAATTCTTCCTGGTTCAGTCTTGGAAAATTGTACCTTTCCAAGAATTCTTCCCTTTCTTCGTGGTTGTCCATTTTATTGGCACACAGTTGTTTGTAGTAGTCTCTTATAATCCTTTGTATTTCTGCAGTGTCAGTTGTGATTTCTCCTTTTTCATTTCTAATTGTATTGATTTGCGTCCTCTCCCTTTTTTTCTTGATGAGTCTGGCTAAGTGCTTATCAATTTTGTTTATCTTCTCAAAGAACCAGCTTTTAGTTTTATTGATCTTTGCTATTGTTTTCTTCGTTTCTATTTCATTTACTTCTGCTCTGATCTTTATGATTTCTTTCCTTCTACTGACTTTGGGTTTTCTTTGTTCTTCTTTCTCTAGTTGTTTTAAGTGTAGGGTTAGATTGTTTATTTGAAATTTTTCTTGTTTCTTGAGGTGAGATTGAATTGCTATAAACTTACCTATTAGAAATGCTTTTGCTGCGTCCCATAGTTTATGGGTCATCATGTTTTCATTGTCATTTTTTTCTATGTATTTTTTAAGTTCTTCTTTGATTTCTTCAGTGATCTCTTGGTTATTTAGTAGCACACTGTTTAGCCTTCATTTATTTGTGTTCTTTACGGGTTTTTTTCCTGTAATTGATTTCCAGTCTCATAGCATTGTGGTCAGAAAAGAAGCTGGATACGATTTCAGTTTTCTTAAGTTTTCCAAGGCTTGATTTGTGACCCAAGATGTGATCTATCCTGGAGAATGTTCCGTGAGCACTTGAAGAAAGTGTATTCTGCCATTTTGGAGTGGAATGTTCTACAAATATCCATTAGATCTATCTGGTCTATTGAGTCATTTAAAGCTTGTGTTTCCTTATTTATTTTCTGTTTGGATGATCTGTTCATTGGTGTAAGTGGGGTGTTAAAGTCCCCTACTATTATTGTGTTACTGTCGATTTCTCCTTTCATGGTTGTTAGCATTTGCCTTATGTATTGAGGTGTTCCTATGTTGCGTGCATAAACATTTATAATTGTTATATCTTCTTCTTGGATTGATCCTTTGATCATTATGTAGTGTCCCTCATCTCTCTTAACAGTCTTTATTTTAAAGTCTATTTTATCTGATATGAGTATTGCTCCTCCAGCTTTCTTTTGGTTTCCATTTGCGTGTAATATCTTTTTCCATCCCTTCACTTTCAGTCTGTATGTGTCCCTAGGTCTGAAGTGGGTCTCTTGTAGACAGCATATATATGGGTCTTGTTTTTGTATCCATTCAGCCAGTCTGTGTCTTTTGGCTGGGGCATTTAATCCATTTACATTCAAGGTTATTATCAATATGTATGTTCCCATTACCATTTTCTTTATTGTTTTGGGTTTGTTTTTGTGGGTCTTCTTCTCTTGTGTTTCCTGCTTAGAGAAGTTCCTTTAGCATTTGTTGTAAAGCTGGTTTGCTGGTGCTGAACTCTCTTGGCTTTCGTTTGTCTGAAAAGCTTTTGATTTCTTCATCGAATGTGAATGGGATCCTTGCTGGGTAGAGTAATCTTGGTTGTAGATTTTTCTCTTTCATCACTTTAAGTATATCCTGCCACTCCCTTCTGGCCTGCAGAGTTTCCACTGAAAAATCAGCTGATAACCTTATGGGGATTCCTTTGTATGTTAATTTTTGTTTTTCCCTTGCTGCTTTTAATATTTTTTCTTTGAATTTAATTTTTGTTAGTTTGATTAATATGTGTCTTGGTGTGTTTTTCCTAGGGTTCATCCTGTATGGGACTCTCTGTGCTTCCTAGACTTGGGTGACTATTTCCTTTCCCATGTTTGGGAAGTTTTCAACTATAATCTCTTCAAATATTTTTTCAGACCCTTTCTTTTTCTCTTCTTCTTCTGGGACCCCTATAATTCGAATGTTGGTGCGTTTAGTGTTATACCAGAGGTCTCTGAGATTGTCTTCAATTCTTTTCATTCTCTTTTCTTTATTCTGCTCCTCGGCAGTCATTTCCACCATTTTGTTTTCCAGCTCACTTATTTGTTCTTCTGCCTCAGTTATTCTGTTATTGATTCCTTCTAGTGTATTTTTCAGTTCAGTTATTGTGTTGTTCATCTCTGTTTGTTTGTTCTTTAGTTCTTCTAGATCTTTGTTATTTCTTGTATTTTCTCAGTCTGTGCTTCCATTCTATTTCCGAGATTCTGGATCATCTTTACTATCATTACTCTGAATTCTTTTTCAGGTAGATTGCCTATTTCCTCTTCATTTATTTGGTCTTGTAGGTTTTTACCTTGCTCCTTCATCTGTGACATATTTTTTTGCCATATCTTTTTTTTTTTTTTTTTTATGAGTGATATTGTGTTCCTGCTTTACTGGTTGTTTGGCCTGATGCTTCCAACACTGGAGTTTGTAGGCTATTGGGTAGAGCTGGGTCTTGGTGCTGAGAGGAGGACCTCCATGAGACCTTACTCCAATTAATAGTCCCTGGGGTCCGAGGTTCTCTGTTAGTCCAGTGGTTTGGACTTGGGGCTCCCACCACAGGAGCTTTGGCCTGACCCCAGGCTCGGGAACCAAGATCCCGAAAGCCGCGTGGGGTGGCAACAAAACAAAACAAAACAAAGTAAAAAATAAAATAAGACTAGGAAACTAACAGATATGTTAAAAAGAACGTAAAAATAAAAATAGAGGTGAATCAACAACTGGAAGGTACATCAGTACCACAATAGTAAAAAAGAGGAGGAGGGAAAAGGAAAAAAAAAAAAAGAAAGGGGGGGGCGGAAAGGCCTTGGCTGTGGAGGGCGGGGCCTAAGCAAGGGCGAGGTTTGGGCGGTTGGCAGAGCCAATGCTCAGGACCCACAGGGCTGGAAAAGGCCCTGGGAGCTGTGGGGGGTGGGGCTTAGGCTCAAGGAACAGAAGGGTCCCAGGCGTGCCCCCCAACCCTGGTCTCAGAGGGCAGAGGACCTCACCTGGGAGCCCAGCAGGCTTCCTGGACTCCAGTGGGAGGGACAAACGCCCTCCTCTACTCTCCTGCTCCTCTGGTCTGGGGTCTGGGAAGGCCCCTCCTGCCTGTCTCTCCTGATCTCCCTGGCCTCAGGGGTGCTGATCCTGCCTGGCCTTCACTTCTCCTCCCCCCTCAGCCTCCCTACGTCCTACTGGTTCACTCTGGGGTTCTTCCCGTCTCCTTGGGCGTCAGAGTCCCCCACCAGCAGCTGGCAGTTGCCCTAGTTGTGGGGAGATACTAACTCCGCATCTTCCCACACTGCCATCTTGACTCTGCCTTCCCTTTATTTCTGATAAAATAATTTGTCTCTCTGTTCTTTTGGGTGTGGAATCCGTGTCCTCCCTCCCCCACCCCCTGCATCATCAGGGAGCCTGAGATATTGGCAGACAGCAAACCTGGGGGCTGGTTGATCAGGCCCCAGGGACAGCCCCACCAGGCCCCTGCTGCCCCAGGGCATGGGCCTGGATTCTGCCACTGCTCTGCCCCAGGCCCATGCCACCCCATAGAATAACACCCACTGACATCCTCAGAAGGAAATGGACAGTTGGGTTGGAAATGGGAAACGATGGAGAACAACCCAGTCCAGGGGAGGGTGAGACTTAAGGGAATAACATTAATAAATTTACACCCATAAAATTGACCACAAAGATGAAATAGACAAATTCCTTGGAAATCAGTTTCCCAAAAGAAACAGAAGAATACATAGTAAATCTAAAATGTCCTATATCTGCTAAAGAAACAGAATGTCTGGGACTTTCCTGGTGCCACAGTGGTTAAGAATTTGCCTGCCAATACAGGGGACATGGGTTCCAGCCCTGGTCTGGGAAGATCCCATATGCTGCAGCACAACTAAGCTCATGGGCCACAACTACTGAGCCTGGGCTCTAGAGCCTGCTAGCCACAACTACTGAGCCCGTGCACCACAACTACTGAAGCCTGAGCACGTAAAGCCTGTGCTCCACAACAAGAGAAGTCACCGCAATGAGAAGCCCATGCATCACAACAAAGATTAGCCCCCGCCGGCCGCAACTAGGGAAAGCACGCATGCAGCAACGAAGACTCCATGCAGCCAAAAATAAGTAAGTAAATAAATAAACGAAAAATATTTTTTAAAAAAACAAACAGAATCTCTAAATTTTTCAGTTTTCCCCCCAAGAAAGCCCCATGTCTAGATGGCTTCCCTATGAATTTCCCTAAGCATTTAAAGCCCTAGCACTAGCCCTACTGAGGCCCCACTGCTAGAGGTGAGCAGCCCGGCTCACCTGCTCCCCCCAGTGAAGAGGGGAGGTCCTCTCTGTGCAGATCAGCTCCCCTCCTTAGCGCCGGGCGCACCCTCCCTGCGTTCTGTCAAGATGGCCCCGTGAAGGGTGGCCTGGGCAGGCACTGGAAGGCAGCGCTGGGCCCCTGGGGCACTGAGCACCGGGAGGCAGGAGCTGGTGCCCCTGTGCAATGGCCTCCGCATCTCTCAGGGACGTGCCCACAGCGCCCCCTTATGCTTACGAAAAGGTATTACAGGCACTGCCTGCTGACTCCAGCCCTCCCTGACCCTGAATACACACACACACATACACACACACACACACACACACACACACACACACACACACACACACACACACACACACACACACACACACACACACACACACACACACACACACACACACACACACACACACGGCAAATTCAACCCTTAACAGCAGCGTTTAGGAGAGAGTACCTGTTAGAATGTTCCTTGTCGGAGGGATAAACTAGGAGTTTGGGATTAACATATATACACTACTATATATAAAATAGATAAATGACAAGGACCTACTGCATAGCACAGGGGACTATATTCAGTATCTTGTAATAACCTAAAATGGAAAAGAATCTGAAAACGAATATATATAGGTCCAGCCAAACTGACTTCCAAGTATAAAAGTCACAGTGGTTTATGGTATATCAATATGCCATAGTTAGCCACAAAGGCAGACATGCACGTGGAGCTGACATAAGATCTGAGCACAAGAAACGGGAAGATGCCTTCTGGGATTCAGCTGCCTAGTTTTGAAACTTGGCTCTGTCATTTACATCTGTGTGACCTGTTTCCTCATAAAATCAAGATAATAACAATATCTAGTCCCTAATGTTGCAATGAGAATCAAATGCGTTAAAAATAGAGATGTGCCTAGAACAGAGTAAGCATGGGGTGGTGTTGACTTTTTTTTTTTTTTTGACCGCGCTGTGATCCTAGTTCCCCCACCAGGGATCAAACCTGCGCTGCCCACATTGGAAGCACAGAGTCTTAACTACTGGACTGCCAGGGAAGTCCTGGTGTAGACTATTAACAGAACTATGAAGATCATGGTCCAGCCTGTGCCAAATCAGAGAGAAGAGAGAGCCAGGAGCTCTCAGCCATATCATCCACCAAACCCAGTACCCATGCATAAGTAAGGAGGGTCTAAGGGTCCCTCTGACTCTGAGTCATTTGTCCACGTAAAGGTCACCCGGACAGCCTGACGGCAGCTCCCTGGGAGGTCTGTGGGGAAGACTCAGCTGCAGGGCTGCCCAGGCACAGAGCACAGGCCAGCTGCAGTTTCTCAGCGCTGATGGAGACCCTCAGGCTTCCAGAGCCGACCACTCAGCCGACCACTCGGCCCTAGCACGTGGGGGCCACACAGCCCCCTGTGGGTCCAGGCCTCAAGTCCTTCCCCCTGCTCTGCAGAATGAACCCCTGCACTGGGTTAAATGATGGAGCTCTGGTTTTGCCTCTCTGCCAGCTGGTGGCACCCGGGATCCAACATTAGCCCTGGACTCCTTAAGTGGGGGCTGTGTGGAGACAGACTGTAAGGTGGCAGGGTGGGGGCCAGGAGAGAGATGGATCAGGATGATGGCAGCCAAGGCAGGGATGATTGATAGGATCTCAAATATATTTTGAACATAGTGATAGATAACGGGTGAGAAAAAGAGAGGAATCCAGGATGCCTGCAGGCACTGGGCTTGAGCAACCAGGACGATGGAGTTGCCATTTTGGAGATGGAGAACCTGCCAAGGAATGGGTTTGCACCAGGAGTTCTTTTTTGAAAGTGAAATCTCACTGTGACTCAACTTTTTGGCATTTCTTAATCTTAATTTGACTCTAGAATTTTCCTTTTTCCAGACTATAAGGGCTAGTCTTCCAATAAAGGCAAGTTGGGGGAAATGTCTAAGGTAGCAAAGGAATTGTGTGCACGGTATTATTTAAAAGATATTAAAATAAAGCCACAAAAATTATTTTAAACCTTCCATAAACCTATTGCTGTAACACAAAAAATTACTTTTATTTTCCAATTCATCTTCCAGATATGTTTTACATAGTTCATTCACTCATTCCACAAATGTTTATAGCATTGAAAGAAGCCTGCTATACACGCATCTGTAGTTTTTAGTTTTTAGTTTAGTTATTAGCAGTATATATGTTTTCATGCTTAACATCCAGTTTTCATCTTTGTAGGTAATTATTATTGCCTCCCCGCGGCGAGGAAGAACGGGGTGGAGGGCTTGGGGACCCCGGCCAGGGTGGGGTTTGGGGACCTCTGCGGACCCAGGCGGGGAGGGCTTGGGTGGGGTTTGGGGACCCGTGTGGACCCCGCGTGCTAGGGCCGACTGGAGGACGTGCCCCGGAACGCGCGAGCCTCGGAACCTGTGGACGCGGGCGTGCGGCGCCGGAGGGCAGAGGGGGACGCCGTCCGCAGACGGACCCGGAAGCAGGTCGCCTCCGGCCGCCGGGAGCAGGAGGCGGAGCGGAACGGAACCCGGGACGCGGGTGAGCGACGAACGGCGAGCAGCGGGCGGAGGGCGGCTCGGGGTATGGGCCGAGCCCCGCCGCTGGGAGCTGGTCCCCGCCGGGCTCTGCATTCTCGGCGCCTCCTACCGGGCCAGTGGGTTCGGGGAGTGACCGGAGGGAGCAGGCGCTGCGGCTGGAGCCCCTCCGCGCCGAGTCCCCCGCAGCCCCCCAAGGCGGGGTCCGCGTCGCAGGCGGGGACAGAGGCCGCGCCGCGTCGGGCAGGGTCGGGGTCCAGGCGTCGCCCGCCGCCCCCCGCCCGGTCCGGTCTGGAGGGCGCCGGGGTGTGTTTCTCTGAGTAGTTGGTGTAGACGCGGGGGGTGGGGTGCGGAGGGCACTTTTGTGGACAAATTAGCTGGAATCCTGGGAAGTATTTTCTCACAGTGGCCTCGTCTTCCTTCTTTGTCGCTCAGCCTGTGAGAACAGGACGTGAGAAAGTCACCCCAACGCGGGCTTAGTGGCCAGCGAGCCATAGAGTCCCTAGAGACTTGCCAAAGATCACTGACACTAGTCTGTATTGTTCTGAACCTCAGTCTACTCATAGTTTAAAAAGTTACAGCATAGGCTTCGTAGGGTTGCTAGAAAGATTAAACAAAGTAGCGTTTACAGCTGTAGCGTGCCTGCAAGGGAGGAGCTTAAGAAAGGGTTCTTTCCCTGACTCCATAGGTTTTGCTAAAGTCACTAAGGTGGGAAATCCTAGGCCTGTAAATGCCGTGCGGACCACTGCTAGGCCTCCACTCCCAAGCTGAATCCACCTGTGCATAAGACACTGACATGGAAGGACTTTATCCACTGTGTCTCCCAAGGACACATACCATTGTGGTATTGCTGGTGAGTTGACAGGCTAACCTCTACTCTCCTTGACTTTCAGCCCTCTTAATTACAGCCCTAATTTGGGGTGTTTGCTGTCAACATCCTCTTAGCACTTGCTAATCTCCCTTTTTGAAATAAGGGGACAAACTTCAGGCTCGGAGCTTTGGCAGGCAACAAGATCAAACTTGACAGACCATGTAGGTTACTGGAAAGAATCTAGTTCTGGTTATTGATTATAGGCTTTCAGCTCCTAAGAGGCTATGAAATTTCCCTTTTTTAATATATTTAAGCTTTTTCTTCAAGGCAGAAACTTAAGTGAATAATAATGTTGGTAAGGCAGAGGTATTAAGATGATGTATAAATGAAGTTTGCAAGCCACTGCTCTCAGCTTCTGTTCTCATTGGCTTCCATTTTGAAATTGGAGATGTGCCTTAATGGAAAAATAGGGAGGCCCCAAGATTATCACAGGCAGTTAATCAGTTAAGACTGCCAAAATCTTTTAAAAGGTGGAACCTGGTGCAGTTTAAAAAGAAAAAAGAAAAAAAAAAAAGTACCTGGCTGGAAGTAAGGAAGCATGAGTTTCAGCCCCAACTTGGTAAATTTCCCCGCTTACCTTTGGCAAATCGCTTTCTCTGGGTCTTAGTTCTCTCTTGTGATGGTTGTACTGGATCATCACCAAGACTCCTTCCCCCAGGATTCCATGATTCCATGATTCCATATCCTTAAAGAAAGTGATTTTTTCCCCCTAATAAAGCAGTGGTACTCAGGAGGTTACAAAGTACTCATGCAGTAGTGGAGTATAAACTGTTAAACCAGAAGCCCTGTTTCTTTAGAGCCAGAGCTGCTGGAGACAGACCACATATCAACTGTGGAATAGCAACTACACAGTGACAGGTGGACAGGTGCTCTGAAATTGGGACTGATGCTGATGTGACTTTTGTGACTGTCCAGTTGTATCCCTTGTCCTGGATAAA
The DNA here is from genome assembly GCF_003676395.1 of Aethalodelphis obliquidens. NCBI lineage: Eukaryota > Metazoa > Chordata > Mammalia > Artiodactyla > Delphinidae > Aethalodelphis > Aethalodelphis obliquidens. Next base: position 993,372 of record NW_020838007.1, read on the forward strand.
TGAGGTAATCCCTTTGAAGATGCTAGGGCAAAATGTTTGTCTCTAAAGGGATCTTTACAGAAGAATACGTTAATTATTTACTGGAAGAGTATTTAGGATCCTTAGGTATGAAGGGGAGTAGTGAAGATGTAAAACTTCCAGAAACACCATGGAAAAAAGAACACTGAGGGGCTTCCCTGGTGGCGCAGTGGTTAGGAATCCATCTCCAATGCAGGGGATACCGGTTCGAGCCCTGGTCCGGGAAGTTCCCACATGCCGCGAAGCAACTAAGCCCAAGCGCCACAACTACTGAGCCTGCGCTGTAGAGCCCGTGAGCCACAACTGCTGAAGCCCACGCACCTAGAGTCCATGCTCCATGACAGAAGCCACTGCAGTGAGAAGCCCACGCACCGCAACAAAGAGTAGCCCCTGCTCACTGCAACTAGAGAGAGCCTGCACGCAGCAACGAAGACCCAACACAGCCAAAAATAATTTTTTTAAAAAAAAGAAGAAAGAACATTGGATAGGTGAAATGTTTGCAATACTCTTACAGATTTAAAGTCAGTTTTTCAATTTTAGACATCAAAGAAAGTATTTTTATTATTCACTTTGCAGTTAAAATTGCTCTTTTATTTATTCAGTCAGTATTTGCTCATCGTCTGTTACTTGTCATTAGAGTAACAGCCCTGTCCTCTTGGAGTTTACGTACGTTCTAGGAACTGTGAGACGAAAAAATAAATACGTAGCTGGAGAGGCTCTCGGGTATAGTGGTCGGTGCTGTAGGGAAGCAAAGCAGGGCTGCCGCCCCCCCCCCCCCCGCCCCAGGATGCTCACAGAGGCTGGACAGGTTGAGGGCTGTGCATGTGTGTTTAAGTCCTGCCGCTTGATCTCTGGTCTTCCCGACCCTACAATTCCTGACATGGGGCAGCACAGCACCTCCACCGAGGGCACTGGCAGGACAATTACACCATAATTGCTGGCTGCTCTTGTGACGCAGAAGTGAGAAAACCTAAGGGAACGTTTTAGGATAAGTCCTTCCTTCTTTGGAAGGGATGAGAAACTCCCTTTGCTGCCAGTTTCCCCTTCTGGCCTCTGGCTTCTGTGGGTGAGGGAAGGGGAGTCCCTGGGCCGCCTTGAAACTCTGCCCCCGGACACTGCACAGCTCATGCCTGCCCTGTGCCACCCCTGCTCTGCCCCTCATGGCACAGGGCGACACACTGAGCGTGCAGTGGGTGCTCTGTAAATCATGTGGGATCCCTGAGCTCGTCCCTGGATGTGGGGCTGCTATGGCCACACGCTCGTAGTTTTGAGAGATGTCGTCAAGTCGCTCCGGTCAAATTCCACCAGCCACATCCGGGTCTGCCTGCCCCCCAGCCCCATCACCTGCGACCCTTGCTGGTGACATAAGTACAGGCCTGTTCTAGCTGTACTTTGCTTGGGGGAATGTTTTGGACATCAGGTCATACCGTAAAGGGCTAATTTCCTCATTATCTAAACGACTCCTAAAATAAGACAGCAACCCTCTTGGAAAAAATGGGTACAACTATGAATAAACAGCTCACAGAAAAGGATCCATCCTGTCTTTCCCTAAAAGAGGGAGAATCCTTTAAAGAAGAGTTAGTGCCTGAGCCGGGCCTTTGACAGTAGAGCTGCCTTCCCCAGGATCCGTGGAACATTCCAGGCAAACAGATGTATTTTTTTCTTTAGAGGACAATGTCCAATTTAACCGGCCAGACCCTGGCCTGCAAAGTGAGAGGTGGGGCAGGGCAAGTGGGGAGGCAGGGCAAGTGGGGAGGTAGGTCAGGGCCTTTTGCGAAGGGTCTCTCGAGCTCTGCTGGGGGCTGGATCTCCTGGCCAGTGGGTCTCAGCCCAGTCGGGAGTCAGGAGGACATGGGTGCCCAGCCTGGGCATCTGCATTGGGTAAAGTGCCCAGGGCACCCTCATGCTCAGCCCAGGTGAGGATGCCGTCTCAGCCCTGGGGGTACACTCTGGCTCCACGGGAGGGGGCCAGGCCCAAAGGCCCCGAGGGCTTCCTAGCGTGGATCTGGGGACAAAATAAGCCTGGGGTCATGGGGCCACCTCATCTTTTCAAGCAAAGCCGTGGTCCCGATCCGGTTCAGTTGCCCTAGGCAGTTGTCTGTCAGGTGCCTTCAGGTTTCCCTGAGTTTCTTTTTCTTGCCTTGGGTTTGTTTTGTTCTTTAAAGTGAGAGGTTCCACTGGAAGCATCGTTGTTTTCTGCATGTCTTTTCTCTAGGAGTTGGCATGGCAGCAGCGTGACGCTGCCCTAGGTCAGTGTGTGAGCTGTTTCACTGCCATTTCCCTGAGAGCAGAGTGAGGCAGGGTGCTGGCAGCCTGAGACAAGATGAAGACGGTGCTCATGGTGGCTGAGAAGCCGTCCTTGGCCCAGTCCATCGCCAGAATCCTCTCTCGAGGTAGGAGGGCAGCCCCGGCGCGCTCAACGGCTTTGATCTGTGAGCGTGGGCGTTCCTGCTCTGCAGCTCAATCCTTTCTTCTTCCTAAGCAACCCCAGCTCCCTGGAGTCAAGTCTGTTCAGGACAGCAGGTGTGGATGAAGCCCTCGGTCACTTAGTCACTTAGTCCCTGTGGGGTGCGATTACTGCCATGCTGAGCGTGAGCCGGGGCTCCCACAAGGTGCAGGCGCAGCTGGCAGCACATGGCAGGCAGACCACTGGACGAGTGCTGTGCCAGGCAGGGTGGTCGGTCACGAGCAGCAGAAACAAGCCCTGCTAACTTGAGCAGAAAGAGTCCACTGGAAGGACCCCACCCGGCCTAGTCTGCTGAGGCCATGCCGTGGGCATCAGCACCACCGCCCTGTGGACGCCCCGCTGCAGCTGCACCCACGCCCCTCACGCCACTTGATGGTGCCATGAGGCTGAGCCGTGCCCCTGAGACCGCAGGGCACTGGGAAAGAGAACACCTGCCCTTGCCTCACCCTAGCCCCTGGGTGGTTGGTGGGTGCTGGGGACCCAGAGATGGCAGGCGTCCACCTTGACCTCCCCTCAGTCCAGCGGCTGAAGGAAGAGGAGACCCCAGGGCAGCAGGCTGAGAAGTCATCTGAAGGGGAGGGGAGACCCCAGAAGTGCCCGGTCCCCAGAGGCCGAGAAAGTTCAGGGAAAGGGCCATTGTTTGGGAGTGGAGAGGTCACCCTGAAGTTCGATAGTTAGGGGGTCTTTGGGGAACCTCTGAGTAGGGTTTAAAAGGGGCAGAAATCAGATTCAGGAGTGAATACAGAAATGCAGAGAACGACCCAAGAGTGTCTGCTCTTGAGCGTCCAGAGGGGGCGCTCTCGGCCCCTACACACACCCAGCTCTGCGTGTTTCCCCTGAGAGCCGCTAGATCTCTCAGCACCCGGTGACTGCTGCTGCCTGAGGAATGTTGTCACTGACCACTGTGGGGAGGGGACCCCGGCCCTCCAAGAGGCAGCGTCAGGGCCCCAGGTCCCCGCATGGCTGTGCTTCTCCTGCAGGGAGCATGTCCTCACGCAAAGGGCTGAACGGGACATGCTCAGTGCACGAGTACACCGGGACCTTCACTGGCCAGCTGGTCCGCTTCAAGATGACGTCCGTCTGTGGTCATGTGATGACCCTGGACTTCCTGGGTGAGCCCCTGCCCCCCTGCCCACCTTCCATTGCACTGAGGAGCCCTGCCTGGTGCTGCCCAGGGTCCAGTTGGAGCCCAGGGCAGGCTCCGGGCAGAGAGGTTTGTCCAGAACCCATGAGTCCTGAGGCCAGCAGACTGGAGAGCTGACCTGGGGTCCCTGTCCCAGTGGTGCCCCTTGGTCACTGTGTGCCCTGCACCTTCCTGTGCAGAGTGGAGGCAGTGGTCCCCACCTGAGCAGGGGCCTGGCCCGTGTAGGCATTCCACAGAGGGCTGCTGCCCCTCCAAGTATGACCTTTGTCCCACAGTCAGTCAGTGGTGATTGGAAGGCCAGCATCAGTGACCCAGTGGGGCTGGTTGCAGGGTCGCAGTTGATGTGGGTCCGACCTAGGCTCTGACCCTCACTGCACCGGAGCTGGGCCTCCGTGCACTTCTGCTTCTCGTGTGTGAAGGATCTGAGATCAGTGCCATCACCTCCCAGGACTGTTTGAGGCCCCAGTGGGGCGGGAGGTGCAGCACTGAGCGCGGGCCGCTCACAGCAGAGCCTTGGCAGTTCTTGCTCCCCTTGCAGCAGGGCATTCGGACCCTGAAGTCAGGGAGCTGGGGCTTGAACTTGGCTGTCTGACCAGCAAGGCCTAGAAGGAAGCCTACCGGCTGGGCGTGTGAGGCCGAACGCCAAGTAGAGAAGTGTGGGGGATGTGCCAGATGGGGGGCCTGAGGACACTGAGGCCCCCCGGGATCCGCTGAGCGCCTATCGGGGGCCGGCCAAGTGCTGGGCGGGGAGAGGGTACAGAAACCTGCTGGAGGAGGAGACAGGGCATGAGTGGCAGTGAGACCACCAGGAGCGGTGCCCCCAGCCACAGAGAACATCCGGGAGCAGCTCCCACGCGCGGCTCAAGTGTGTTGTCGGCTCACATCTCAGGCGAAGGGAGGCCCTGCTCTGGGCAAAGGGTTCTCCGAGCCTCCCCCTCCCCACCCTCCTCCTGGGGTCCAAGTCCCAGGAAGCGTGAAGTGTGATTCGGACGTCCAATGCCTGTGTTTGTAGGAAAGTACAACAAGTGGGACAAGGTGGACCCCGCCGAGCTGTTCAGCCAGGCCCCAACGGAGAAGAAGGAGGCCAACCCCAAGCTGAACATGGTGAAGTTCCTGCAGGTGCGTCCTGAGCGTGAGGGAGCACCCTCAGCCCGCCCCCCCCAGGTGCCCTTAGGCCCACTCCTCCCCCACAGTCAGCCTGGGCTCCCCGGCACCCGGGGCAACATCCTGCTTTTAAAATAGTTTGGTGGTGGTGATTTCCTAATTTTAAAACAAATGCATACATGTGATGAAAATTAGAAAATACAAGTAAGTAAAAAAAAAAATTAATTATAATCTCACTATCCAAGACAACTACTGTTAATACTTAGTTATTTCATTTTAGCTTTTTTTTAAATGCAGTTTTGGAGGTTAAGATCACGTGGCATTTATAACTTTTTTGTCCAAAAAACAGCAGTTCTGAAGTAAATTCTTTGCTGAGAGGCTAAGCCAGCCTGACTGTAGCCAACTCCTTGGCTCAGCCTGGGCCCTGCCCCGGGCTCCAGGGCTCAGGGTGATCGGGGCCCGGGCTCTGCTCCGCCAGCCGGGCAGGGGCACCATTGGCAGGCACTGGGGGCCGAGGCAGGTGTGATTCCCCATGTGCTGTGCTCAGGTGGAGGGCAAAGGCTGTGACTACATCGTACTGTGGCTGGACTGCGACAAGGAGGGAGAGAACATCTGCTTCGAGGTGAGGGGGCTGGGGGTCCATACATCGGCCTTCCCGCCGCTGTCATGCCACTCCTGGCACTGATGCTGCCAGGGGAACCATGGCACTGGCTTAAATTCTGGTGATTCTATAGATATTTTAAGATGCATGGGCTCTGCCCAGGGGAGGGAGTGTCCCTTTGCCTGAAGGGCACATTGTGAGGAAGCCGCGGCAGGATTTCCTAGATGGAGGACTGCCTGGAGGAGAGGGTGGGTTCTGAGCATCGCACCCTCCCAGCGCCATGCAGGGACCTTCAGCCAGTGCTGCTTGATACCCTTTCACATACCTCCTTCTCCCCCCGCCCCCCAAGCTGTGCCCTCCCGCCTCCCGTCTCCGCCAGCCCCCAGGCGCCCCCCCTCAGACTGGAAGCAGGTGGCAGCTCCCAGGCCTGCCTCCCGCAGGAGCCCCTCAGTCTGGAACACCCCAGCTCTCACCTGGGACCTGGCACCTCAGGAAACTGTTCCCAGACACCCCTCTCCCGACGCCTCCCCTGCAGGGCTGCTTCTCCCCAGGGACCTTTGCGTCTGGGGTGGAGAATGTTGGCAGCTCACAGGCTTTCTCCCCTCAGAAACGGAGCCACTCCCTCCCCATAAGGAAGCTGCATGGGCAGGCTCCAGCGGCGACTCCCCTCCCGCTGCACGGCCTTCACTAACTCTTAGTGAGTCTGGGCTCCAGGCCCCCCAGGTCCCCCACCCTGCTCTAGTCCTGAGATGCACCGGCCCCCACCCCTATCCACTGCGTTTTCGTCTTCTTTTCCCTTCTCTGTCTTTCCTCCAGTCTCTGGAAAGTCTCCCAAATCCCCTCGGCCCTCCCAGCACTCCCTCCTCTAGAAGGTGGGAAAGTGGGTGGATCGGGGTGGACTTGGAGGCTGGGGTCCCTTGTGTCCCCTGCAGTAGTGCCTCCTAGTTTGGGTGTGGAAACCACTGTAGGAAGAGAGGGGGTGGCAGTAGGAAGGGGGTTTGAACACAGCAGTGGACAGAAGGAAAGGAAGCGCATGGCAGGAGGCCCGTGGAGACTGAGGCTCCAGGAGGAGGGGGCAGTGGAGGGGGCCTGGCACCCAGGTCAGGTGAGGTGTGGGCGTTACAGCCGGCCGCCTCCCCAGGTCCTGGATGCGGTGCTGCCTGTCATGAATCAGGCCCACAGTGGCGAGAAGACAGTGTTCCGGGCCCGGTTCAGCTCCATCACAGACACAGACATCTGCACTGCCATGGTCCGCCTGGGTGAGCCCGACCACAACGAGGCACTCTCAGTGGATGCGCGGCAGGAGCTGGACCTGCGCATCGGCTGCGCCTTCACCAGGTGCTGCCCGCCCCCTGGCCAGGCCACTGCCTCGCCTGGCTCCCGACCTCCCCACAGGCCTGGTCGGCGACAGGAGATTGTCAGCATTTTTAAATCCCCAAGAAAACTGTCTCTTTAGCTGACGCAGACCACAGAGGTCCCCTCTCGACAAGCAGGGTGGGCAGGTCTTGAGGGGGTGGAGGGGCACGGAATAAAATAGGGCTTCCGGCCAGGGTGAACAGAGCCTCTGCTCTTCCCTTTCCATCTTTTGAGCAGGGAGCAGTTGCCTTGGTCTCCTCCCATACCCGCCAGCCAGCCTCCTGTCCGACTCCCACGGGCAGCTAACGATGGTATTTGAGTGAATGTGTGACCAAAATGTCCTCCTCTCCCCCCAACCCCCTTTATAGGTTTCAGACTAAATACTTCCAGGGGAAATACGGCAACCTAGACAGCTCGCTCATCTCCTTCGGGCCATGCCAGACCCCCACGCTGGGCTTCTGCGTGGAGAGACATGATAAAATCCAGTCCTTCAAACCGGAGACCTACTGGGTGCTGCAGGCCAAGGTTCACTTCCTTTTCCTGTTCATGCTGGGTCTTTCCGGGTTTGGGTATGGATTCTGAGAGCCTCCATCATCATTGTCATAGTCCCCAGGCCAAGGGCACAGCTGTGGGTGGCTGTCCCACCAGGAAGTGGTTGCGGGTGCCCAGGGAAGGGCCCCCAGCCTTCGTGGAGGCCGCAGGACAAGGCCAGGCCTGGACGCTCTGGCAGCTCAGGGTAAGGTCACCCGCCAGGCCCACAGTTGGGGTGGTCAGGTCCAAGGACTGGACTGAGGGCCACGAGCTGCTGACTTTCGAGCTTCTAAGAAGTCTTGGAACTCCTGCTCCAAGTAAAAAGGAAGGTTTTTGTAAGATTTAGAGCATAATACAGAGCTGCTTCAGTCAACACAGGGCTGGGGTCTCCTAGGTGGGGCCACATCTAGTGCCAGCGGGGCTTAGGGGATGAGAGGTGGGGGCCCCGGTGCTCCCTAAGGACACCTCAGCCTCGGCTTGGGGCTCCCCTCGTGAGGCCGTCTGGCTGATCTCAGCAAGGAGGCCTCGTGTCAGAGCAGCCTCCACTTGGGGAGGGGCTGGGCCTCAACCTGCACACCTGCGACTGTGCATCTGAACAGGTACAGCTGAGAGACTTCAGAGGCAGGGCCCAGGCGAGGACCAGCTCTGTCTGCCCCGATTCTCCCTGCTGGCACTGGCTCACCTGGATGCTTTCTCTCCCGGGCTCTCCTGTTCCCCTCCTGCAGGTGGATGCCGATAAGGACCGATCCCTCCTTTTGGACTGGGACCGAGTGCGTGTGTTCGACCGGGAGATCGCACAGATGTTCCTGAACATGACCAAGCTGGAGAAGGAGGCCCAGGTGGGCTGCTCCACCCACATGAGTCCCATCTGCCTTGGGGGGGGCCTCAGAAGACTCTGCTGACCTAGGCTTATATCTTTCTCTGCCTTTCTGGAACACAGACACTTTTTAGACAGAAGAATGGTTACTCACGACACGCTCCCACTAAGAAACTCCTTCCCAGGCCGTATCTGCCGTGCACCACGTGCCTGCTCTGAGCCCTCCATGTGCCCTGTGGGCATTACCTCCTTTGGGAGGATTCCACCCATATGTCCCTTTTCTGTGACACCTCAGGCTAGCAACTAGAGGCCCCTACGCACATCAAGAACCCGCCCAGGTCCCACAGCCAGCATGGGCGTCTCTGGGTCATCAGCTTTCGTGGCCTTCATGTGCTACGTTTCTTACTCAGGTTTTCACGAATTGGAAAGCATGGGCTGCGTGGCTGTTAGGAAGAGGTTGATGCCACCTGGCAACTGGCTGGCCGCATGGGTGGGGGCACGTCTGCGGCTGTGGCAGCTTATGCCTTGCAGTCATGACGGCCCCCGTGGTCACTGAGGCTCACCTGGCCTCCTTCAGCCGCCTTCTCTCGTCCTTCCTGAACCTTCCTGGGCATCCCCTTGCTGAGGGCAGTTGACTCAGGCCCCAGAGCTTCACCTAAAGCTGCCCCGTGCTTCTGCCCGCAGTGGCCACCCCGTCTGAGTGCCCCCTCCCCCTGTCCGTGATCCAAGCTGCCCCTGCTGCACAGACACCACTTGGCCTCAGTGTTAGCCCCACATCTGTCTGGAATTCAGGGGGCACGGCCCTGGCCAGGTCCACGTGAGGTTGGCAGGGGCGAGGGGTGGCGGTTGAGAGGTTTGGATTGTTTTTGCCACAAAGTGGTCACTCTTCTGACAGCTGCTCAGCCCAGAGGCTGACGGTGGTTACTCACCACCGTTTTCCTTAAAGTGCATGGTATTCACCAAGTTCCAAAGTGGTTACCTACTTTTAGAAGTTAGGAGATTTCACATAAAAAATCCCAATTTTCAGCTTCTCCTCTCAAATTGGCAGGTGTAGCAACACTAGTGGGTGTAGTGAGGGGTAAGCAGCTGCCCCGGCGACAAGCCCTCACCCCACGGCCCCCGGGCCCCCCGCCAGCCCCGCAGCCTGGCAGACGCTGGCTCCTGTTGGGTTTCAAACATGCAGCCCTTTCTCCTGACTCTTCCCCCTTTTCTCCAGGTTTTCTGTTTCCCTGGAAAAGAATTTTCTTTCATTTTTCCTTCCTGGGCCTGAACAAATGTTCATTCAAGTCCTGAGTCCGCTGTGAAGAGAACTGGAGAAGCTGGGAGGGTAAAAGAGTCTAGACACTTGGCCACATGTCCTGAGTCTGTCATGGCGTCTCCCTGCACCCATGCATGAATCTATTCTGTCCCCCAGGTGGAGGCCATGAGCAGGAAGGAGAAGGCCAAGCAGAGGCCACTGGCCCTGAACACCGTGGAGATGCTGCGTGTGGCCAGCTCTTCCCTGGGTGAGTGTGGACGTTGCCTCAAAGCCCCCAGGAGACTTCTTGAGGCAGGCACATGGCGTCTTGACAGTAGCGATTGTGATGATGGCTGCTACCTGAGGGGGACAGCTGCAGTGGCGTCCCTGGTGCAGGGAGAGGCCAGGTGTGGGCGGGGCACTCGACAGGTGTGACAGCTGTGACATGGCCCTGAGCCTCGTTTCTACCATAGCGAGAAGGTTGTGCTAGAAGGTTGGTCTGGAGCTGGCAGACTCCAGGCATTGGTGGCCCCTCTGCAGCCTCAGGAAACCGTGGGCACCATCCTCTCAGGGCAGAACCTCCAGGGATGCTCGAGGGGCAGCGATGACATGGAGTGACCGCTCGCTGAGGCCAGCTTCTGCAGGTTGGGGAGGAGCAGGAGCATGAACCCCATCAGTGCCCTGCAGCGCTGTGAGCGCAGATGCGCCTGGGGGCTCAGGACGGAGGGCGCATGTGGACCATAGGGCGTGGGTGTGACCCCAGGCTGAGTAGGACACAGGCGCTCTGAAGGCCACGTTCAGCAGTATGGCTGCCAGCGTCTCGAGGATGACCCCTGGTGTCCCTGCCCTGGTGGGGGAGCTTGGCCTTGGATCAGGCCGTGTGGCCCCCACCTCCCAGGAGCCTGGGCACCTGGCCCAGGGGTGCCTGCTCTCCTGGCGTCCGGGCTGCTGAGCCTGCATGTCCGGCAGGGATGGGCCCACAGCACGCCATGCAGACCGCAGAGCGCCTCTACACGCAGGGCTACATCAGCTACCCGCGCACCGAGACCACCCACTACCCCGAGAGCTTCGACCTGAAGGGGCCTCTGCGGCAACAGGCCAACCACCCCTACTGGGCTGACACGGTGAGGCCAGGACCCCACGGGCCAGGCCAGGATGGGCAGCCACTCCTCCCATGTGGGTCGGCAGCCTTGCTCAGCTCATGCCTTGCTCCGGGCTTTCCTCTCAGGTGAAGCGGCTGTTAGCGGAAGGTATCAACCGCCCACGGAAAGGCCACGACGCTGGCGACCATCCCCCCATTACCCCCATGAAGTCTGCCACGGAGGCTGAATTAGGTATGGGGGCTCCCCTCAGAAGTTTGCGCATGCGCGAACACACGCATGCACGTGCGTGCACTTCAAGCTTCCCAGGAGGGCCGGGTGAGGAGCTTTGGCTACATGGCACCTTTGGACGGGGTCAGGCCCCATCAGCAGTGTGGGCCCCCACTGGCCCCGGCTGCAGTGAAGGGGCCACCTGAAGGTTGTGCTCTGTCGCCATGGATGGGACAGGAGTGAAGTGGTGGCAGCAGGTGTGTGATGTGCGGGCAGGCGCTGGAGCAGGCCAGGCAGGAGACCACAGATGGAGTGGGATGAGACCGGGGCAGGGTGACAGGCTCAACCATGGGGTGTCCTTACTTCCCACCCTCGAGGCCCTGCTGGTGGCCTGCGTGCTGGGAGAAGGCAGGAGAGGGAGACAGGAGCCCCTGTGCACAGCCCCAGTCTGAAGCGATGGTGGCAGGTCACTTATGGGGTAGGTTGGGCCCTGAAGCGCAGTCCCACCCAGAAGCAGAGCCTGAAAGAGCCACCGAGGCCTGGAGATGCTTGCAGTCCTTCTTGTGTGTCCCCTCCCCCTTCGAGGGCTTAGAGCAGGCCAGCCCTGGCGCCCACACCCTGCTGCTGGAGCACGAGTGCTGGGGCTGCTTGGAGCCAGAGTCCGGCACTGAGCAGCCGCGCCTTTTGCAGGCGGCGAGGCCTGGCGGCTGTACGAGTACATCACCAGGCACTTCATCGCCACAGTCAGCCATGACTGCAAGTACCTGCAGAGCACCATCTCCTTCCGGATCGGGCCTGAGCGCTTCACTTGCACAGGCAAGACCGTCATCTCCCCAGGTAGGTGGAGCCAGGCAGGCGCCTCTCCCACCTCCGCGGACATGGCCACCGGCCCTGAGTGTCGGCGCCCGGTCTCCACAGGTTTCACAGAGATCATGCCTTGGCAGAGTGTGCCCCTGGAGGAGAGCCTGCCCACCTGCCAGAGGGGCGACACCTTCGCCGTGGCTGAGGTCAAGATGCTGGAGAAGCAGACGAGCCCCCCTGACTACCTGACGGAGGCTGAGCTCATCACGCTCATGGAGAAGCACGGCATCGGTGGGTCCGGGCCCAGGGCTCCCATCCCAGGGCTGGGGCCCAGTGTGGCCAGCTGAGCCTGCAGGGTGGCCGCGGGCAGGCCCTCGCCAGGGCCTCCACCTCAGGACCTGGCCTTGCCTATAAAGGCCAACACGCACCCTTACAGGCACTAACTACCACCCCCAGAACTGAGTGTTGGCCCAGGTTGCCAGTGACTCACCCAGAGGGAGGACACAAAACTCAGAACAAATTCACAAGGCGACAGGAAAGCCAAGTTCCCACGGCACTGCTTCCCTGCAAGGGGAGTGGACATGCCCCACCCGGGGAGCTTTGAGCTCAAAAGTGGGGTCGCTGATGCACATGTCTCACGGGCGAGGGTCTCTCCCAGTCCCCAGGCCCAGGGCTGTGACCTGAGGCCTCACACCCCGGGGGATGGCCTTGTGCCAGTGCCACCTCCCCAGGTGGTGCTTGCTCCGAGGGGCTCTGCCTGTTCCCTGATGGGCTGCCCAGCTCACCGGGCCCCTCACAGTTGACAGGCTTTGGAGGGCTGTAGGACAACCAGGCCACGGTATCTGGACTCTGTTCCATCACTAACAGTCCCGCGGGTGCCTTGCCAGGGAGCCTCTTACCTGTGCCCGGGGTCCTGGTGACAGTGGTGGCCTTACCAGGAGAGCTGGGCTGCTGCTTCCAGGGGCCTGGGTGCCTGCAGTGGGTCCTGGTGGTCCTCAGCCTGCTGCGGGTGTGGGCGCCGCTCACCCAGCACCCTCTGCGCCTTCTTGTTGACGGGACGTCCGTGGCTTCTCGTGGCCACACACTAGACAGTGTCACGGACCTCCCGACAGCAGTTAAGGGCGGCCCTGTTGACCAGGGGCCTCGGGGCTGTGGCCCGAGTGCAGGAGGTGCCGCGGGTGTGTACGGTGCAGCACTGCAGAGCCACATGGGGCTCAGAGCCTGGCCCACCTCATCCCGCCAGCCATGGACCTCGGGGAGCAGTACAGGCAGCATCTGGCAGTGCCAGACAACCTAGATGTCTTTGGGGCAGGTGCACCCTGCAGCTGGGAGCCTGCCCTGGGGACTGATCACGAGGGACCGGGAGCCAGCAAGTGGGCAAACCTGGGCAGGTTTTGGAGGGACAATTTGTCAGGGAGGCTCCTCTGCATTTGGGGGGCTGGGTCCTTGGTTCTGGAAAGGTGTGGGTGCCACAAGGTCAAGACAGGGAGAGGCCAAGGAGGGCACGTTTCCAGATGTGAGGGGCAGACCGAGCTCTGTGACTTTGGCGGAGTTCCTTAGCCTCTCTGAGCTGGGAACATCGACGCTGGGTTCACAGGACAGCTCAGAAAAGGCCTGTGGTGTGGTGCCCAGGGGCAGGGCTGAGAACCGGGGGCCACAAGGCAGGCGGGGGTGAAGGGGGAGCCAAGTCTGACAGGGCCCTGCTGTGTCTCAGGGACGGATGCCAGCATCCCCGTACACATCAACAACATCTGCCAGCGTAACTACGTGGTCGTGGAGAGTGGGCGCCGACTCAAGCCCACCAACCTTGGTATTGTACTGGTGCACGGCTATTACAAGATTGGTGAGTCCGGCTGCCAGGCGCCTCCCCTCACAGACCCGGCCCTGCAGTGAGCCCGCAACTCCCACCACAAGGAGGCCGCTCCGGCCACTCCTAGGACCTGCCGTAGCAGGGCTGATGGACACATGGGTGTGTGTCAGGGTCCAAAAGGGGGACGTGGGCTCTTCCCTGCAGACTGGGCCCTGGGGTCCTTGCTGCAGTGCCGTCTGTCTGTCCTGAGGAGTCCTGAGGGGCCCATGGGAGATGGAGTACAGACCCCACCCAAGCAGCTTCATCCTGTCATGCTGTCCTGGAGATGGGGTGTCCTGGCCACTCCACACGGGATGCCGGGGGAGATCACAGGTGGAGGCAGCCCTGGCCCCGTGGCATGAGGGCTCACAGTGCGTCCCCTACTCCGCAGATGCGGAGCTAGTGCTCCCCACCATTCGCAGTGCAGTAGAGAAGCAGCTGAACCTGATCGCCCAGGGTAAAGCCGACTACCGCCAGGTCCTGGGCCACACCCTGGACGTCTTCAAGAGGAAGTTCCACTACTTCGTGGACTCCATTGCGGGTGAGGCCCGCCTCTCCCCTGCTCGCCGGCCAGAGGACCCTGGTCAGGGCTGCCGCCTCCAGCAGCGATACCAGCTCCCAGATCCAGGCTCTGGGCTCCAGGCCATTGTCGGGATTACAGAGCGAGTGCAGTGACAGCACATGCAGCACACTCGGCTCGTGTGACAAACAGGGCTGCCGCTTGCCGCTCAGTTACTGACGCAAAGACCCCCACCCTCAGGGGTGGCCGTATTTACCCTCAGACTCTTGGCCCCGTGCGGTAGCTCCCTCAAGCCTGCCCGGTATACCGGCTGTCGTGGAGGTGGGCACCCCGGGGTCGGGGTGTGAGTCCCGCCCTGCTCACTTTCAGGCATGGATGAGCTGATGGAGGTGTCCTTCTCGCCCCTGGCGGCCACCGGCAAGCCCCTTTCCCGCTGTGGGAAGTGCCACCGGTTCATGAAGTACATCCAGGTAGGGGGGGAGGGGCCGGGACACACGGGGCAGGTGTGCACAGATGGGCGGTCTTGCCACCCCGCGGGCCTTGCTCCAGCTGCTTTCACACGGAGTGACGTGGGGGGCCTGGGCAGCTTTGCCAACAAACCCCCACCGCTGCCCCCAGCAGCACGTAAGCCATTAGGCCACTGAAACACGCACTGTCCATGTTCTCTTGACAACATGTTCCTTGCTGTCACGGATACTTGCTGTGCAGGGATTTTAGCACCTTTGTGTACGTGTGGAGCAAGTGTTCTGAGAGTCAGTGACCAGGGATCCTCGCCTGAGAGGTCCTGGTGATCCTCCATGCTATGTGCTACCTACACGTTATGCGTTAGCATCACGCACTGTGTTACGTTATAGGTGTTACACGTTATGTTTTACATGTTCCGTATCCTATGTCTCAGGGAGAATGAGGGTGGGCAGGAGGGTCAGCAGCCCCAGCAAACCTGTGACCACCCCCCCTGACTTTGCCACAGGCCAAGCCAAGCCGCCTGCACTGCTCCCACTGCGATGAGACCTACACCCTCCCCCAGAATGGCACCATCAAGCTCTACAAGGAGCTCCGGTGCCCGCTGGACGACTTCGAGCTGGTTCTGTGGTCATCAGGCTCGCGGGGCAAGAGCTACCCGCTGTGCCCATATTGCTCCAACCACCCACCCTTCCGAGACATGAAGAAAGGTGAGCTGTTCCCTCCCTAGACAGCTCGCCTGTCCCCCGGGCACCTGTGGTCCCTCCTTAGCACCAGCCCTGCTCATGCCATGCTGGACTCTGAGGGGACCCCGCGCCTACCATTCCTGAGCTCCCTGCACAGGGCCCCAAGGACCCAGGTGTGCTCGGGCACTGCTCAGGGCCCAGCCGGCCAGTCTGCCGCTCTCTGCCTAGTCGCGATTGGATGGTTGACCGTAGTCAGATCACTTGTGATCTGGGCAGTGGGCGTGCTCCTGGGCTGGGGGGAGTGAGAGGATGCAGTGGGAGGAGGCTGCCCCCAGCAAGGGGTAAGCCCTCAGTCACCACCTTTCTCAGGGAGACCCATCCCTGCCCTCCAGCAGCTTACAGGGCAGCAGATGGCCCCACCTGGGCCACGGGGAGCAAAGTAAAGCGGGGGTGGACTTGGCTGGAGGCCGTCCGGAAGCTGTCTGGAAACCTCAGAGTAGGGGGACGTCAGAGGTCAAGGAGGTCTCAGAGAAGTAGAGCCCAGGACCAGCATGCACAGGGCGAGAGGAGCGCAATCTGTTGGGATGAGGGTTGGGGTGGAGGTCCCGAGGGTGGGTGGGCGGGCAGGTGGGTGTGCATAATGGTACCCCCCCGCACTCCCCCCCCCAGGCACAGGCTGCAACGAGTGCACACACCCCACCTGCCAGCACTCGCTGAGCATGCTGGGCATTGGCCAGTGCGTGGAGTGCGAGAGCGGTGTGCTGGTGCTCGACCCCACCTCAGGCCCCAAGTGGCGGGTGGCCTGCAACAGGTGCAATGTGGTGGCGCACTGCTTCGAGAATGCCCACCGCGTGCGTGTGTCTGCCGACACCTGCGGCACCTGCGAGGCTGCACTGCTGGACGTCGACTTCAACAAGGCCAGGTCCCCACTGCCGGGTGACGGCACGCAGCACACGGGCTGCGTCTTCTGCGACCCTGTCTTCCAGGAGCTGGTGGAGCTGAAGCACGCAGCCTCCTGCCACCCCATGCACCGCGGGCCTGGGAGGAGGCAGGGCCGGGGCCGGGGCCGGGGCCGGAGGCCAGCGGGGAAGCCAGGCACCAGGAGACCCAAGGACAAGATGTCGGCCCTGGCCGCCTACTTCGTGTGACGGCCCTGCCCAGGCTCTGCATGGCGTCCTCTGGGTTACAGAAATCATTAAACACATTGTCTTCTCCAGAACGAGCAGCTCGCGGGACCTTGCCTGCTGTCAGAGGGTTGTGCCCGTCCCCCATTGGCCCTCCGGCCCCGTCCGCTCGCCTCTCCCTCGTCCTGCACACGCCCCCTTAGTGTCCGCTCTGCCCGCGTCCTGCAGGGAGGCCACCACACACGGAACGGGGAGCAGACCCAGTCCGAGGCTCCTGTCACGTTCTAGTGCATGTGAGACACGGCACAGTAACTGTGTGCATGCCTTGGGGGTAGCCCAGGCGCCTGGAAGGCAGGAAGCCACCAGCTGCCTGCCACCAGCTGTCCTAGGTGGGAGGAGGCGGCTGGGAGAAGCCTCCCTGGATGTTGGCCCTCACTCCCACCCACTGCCCCGGGCCAGACCCCTGCTCCCCACTTGGCGTCTGGGAGCGGGTCTGAGCGTGGGGCCTGCACCCTTAGGGCCCATTCCCATTTCAGTTCTCAAACACCCGTCCTTTCAGACAGAGGCAGGCAGCAGTTTACATGAGGGAATCGCCCACGTGCCAGGTGGAGAAAGTACCCCACAAGCCACACCGCCCTGCGGGCCGCCTGCCACCTGCCCCCTTCCCAAGCCTGCTCTACCCGAGGGGCACTTACGTCAGGCCTCCACACTTTGGGATTTCACCCTCTGCCCAGGCTCCACCGCAAGAAGAGGCTCCATGAAACACCTCTCGGAGCCTGTGCAAGGGGCAGTCAGAACCATGCTGCCCACACACGGACCACTACCTCAGTTGTAGATTCACCCTAGAGGCTGGAACTCAGGGGCCGGGTGGGCTGGGTGTTGTGGGGAGGCTCCTTTCCCAAGGGCAGGAGCGGAGCTGGGAGCTGAGGGGGAATGGAATGTAGCGGGGAGGGATTGACGGAAGCCACAGGGCACGAGTCGGCTCACCGGCTCACCGGCATGTCCTTGGCCCAGCACCCGCCAATAGGAGGCAAGCTCCTGGCCAAGCGGCAGTGTCTCCCAGCACCAGCCTTGAATGGAATCAGTGCTCGGAGGAGTCTAGTGTGGGCCCTGCTGAGGAAGCCCATGGGTATGTCAGCATTCATGGGCTTTGCAATGTGGAGTCCTGTCCCAGGACTGCCTCACGCACACTGTGGTTCTCAGACTTCACCCTTTACTCATTCTGATGCAAGTGGTCCTGGGCACACTGAGAAACACTGAGGCGGGGTCGCACAACAGCACTAGGAGATAGGTTGGTTGCTATTGTCCCTGTCTTTCTGGTAAAGAAACGGCACAGGGCATCTAAGGAACATGTTCAAGGTCACAGGTCCTAAGAAGTAGCCGCGGGCCTTGCTGGGGTCACCATGGTGATGGACAGGTTATAGGGTCTAGGAAGGTGTGAGGAGGAGAATGGGATGAGCAGCACCCGCTCCACCCTGCTTCCTCTGCCCAGGCACCCCCTACCTTCCACACCCACCCCCTCCCCAGATGGTGTCCTTTCATATCTGCCAGCTGCTTGTTCTCCAGACCCTCCTGTTAGTGAACCTTAGTTCCTGGGATGGACAAAAGCCATGTGTGGGCCTGGAGATCAGGTGGGCAGGGCCCCAGTGGGGCTTCTGAGAGCTCTTCCTCCATAAAAAGTTTAAATTATGCTTTACAATTGCATTGATATAAAGATGAATATATTAATATTCTATACTAAGACATTTTCTTTGACCTAAAAGTTCATTTATCTTTTCTGGCGTTAAAACATTTTCTGGGAATTCCCTAGCGGTCCAGTGGTTAGGACTCTGTGCCTCCACTGCAGGGGGCATGGGTTTGATCCCTGATTGGGGAACTAAGATCTCACAAGCCGCGTGGTGCAGCCAAAAAATATTTTTTTTTCCCCTGGGCTTCTAAGGTGGCAGAAAAATGACCCCCAAAGATGTCCAGGTCCTTGTCCCTGGAACGGTGCTGTTAGATGACGTGGTGGAGGGGAGTCAGGGCTGCAGGTGGGATTAAGGTTGCTCATCTGATTTTAAAACAGATTATCCTGGGTCATCTGGGTGGCCCAAGGTCATCACAAGGGTCTTTTCGGTCCTGGCTTTGAAGGTGGGAGGGGCCATGAGCCAAGGGGCGGGGCAGTTAGAAGCTGAAAAAGGAGGGAGAACCTTCTCCCCTAGAGCTCCCAGAAAGGAAGGCACCCTGATGACCCTTGAACTAGCCCATTGAGACCTTACTGGCTTCTGATCTTCAGACCTGTAGATATTAAATGTGTGTGTTTGTGGCCATTGGAAGCTAACCGTCCCTAAAAGTGTCGTGGGCCCTGGGCAGTGTGGGCTCGCATCCCTGTTCTGCTGCTAACCGTCTGTTGACTGCGCAAGTTGCCTAATTTCTGGGCACCGCCCCATCTACACAGCCACCACAGGTGGAGACCTGATGCAATGGCCGGGATGCAGGCCGCAGGTGCGCTCGTCCTCCGGGTGGGGCTGCCGGCGCGCGCAGCGGGCCGCCAGGAGACAGCAGAGGCCGGCCCCTCCCGCCTGGGCCCGACTGCGCCTGCGCGGCGTCCGCGGTGGCCGGACGGGAAGTGGGCGGGGTCGGCTGGGAGCGGCTAGAGGGCGCCGGGCGGCCGAGTGGCAGGTGAGGACCGTGGGGACCCGGGGTGCAGCGGGGCGCGGGCGGGGTGCTGACGCGCCCAGGGAGGCTCCGGCGGCGGCGCCAGGGGTGCAGGGGCGGGTTGGGGAGATGAGGAGGCCGATATGGGGAGCCGCGAGGGGCTGGGAGCCGAGTGGGGGCTGAAAGCGGGGGCGGCAGCCGGGACCCGGGGAGCCCGGGGCGGGCTTGGGGGCTGCGCGCCCAGGGTGCAGCGGTGGGGGTTGGGCCCGCGGGGGTGTGGCCGAGCCGGGGGGCCGAGGGCCGTGAAGCAGGATGGGGTGCTGAGGGTTGACGTGCCCCCAATGCTTGGGCTTCCTCCTTCCCCTCCGCCCGCATGGGAGCATCTGGCCGGGCCCCTGCCCAAACCCCTACCCCAGAAGCCCCCGCACCTTTGCCGGACTGCAGCTCTGCCCCAGCGCCTCCACCCCTGGCCTGCCCCCACCCGGCCCTCCCCCAAGCGTATTTAAGGTGTTTTAGTTAAAGCCAGTGCTTGGGCTACAGCAGCTTTAGCGAGACGCCTATGAGATTGAACCTCCGGTAGGGAGGCCATGGCTCCAGCAGTGCAGCTGTGTGACTTCAGGCAAGCCCCTTAGCCTCTCTGTGCAACAGGGAGATATGGCAGCTGATTGTAGGGATTTTAGTGCAGGGCTTAACATAGTGGGGCCTAGTCAATGGTGATGGACGCCTCCCCGCAGCCTTCCACTCAGCTGGACACATGTCTTGAGTGACACGTCCTGAGTGACACATCCTAATGACATTCCCTGGCACGAGTTCTGTGGGTGAGCTGTGCTCCCACCATGGGAGATAGAACATGAAGCTCACTGCTGGCTTTTGTGCCATATCCGGCCTATTGTCACAGTTCACTCTTCCTCCTGCAACTGAGCTGGAAATGACAAAGGCGTGGGAAGACCCCACCTGATTCCGGCTTTGCCATTTCCTGCCTGTGTGGCCTCAGGTTGCTGACCTTCCCTGAGTCTGTTTCTTCACTGCAACCTGGCTGAGTCCAACAGCGTGTACTCAGCATAGTTGTGAGAGGTAAACAGGATGCAGGCCACTCTGCAAACCTCCACACGTTCATTCCTAGAATTCCTTTGTGATATGGCCTGAAGCCAGCCCTGTCCTTAGGACCTGTTCGCTGCCCACCACCTTTAGTAGAGTGTCTTAACTTCCTCTTTCAAGGGGCCAGGCCTCAGGCTGCACCTCCCAACCCACACCATCTGCTGCAGGGTGTTGGGAGGAGGCCGACACCTTCCCTCTGCCCACATGTGCCAGCAGCCATGCACAAAGGGGCCTTGCACGGAGGGCTGTGGTACAGCCGAGAGACCGGGTGTGGGAGTACAGTTTATAATCTTGTGAGAAGTCAAGCCTGTAAAAAGTGACATTTGCACAACAATGTGAACGTGCTTAATGCAGCAAAACTGTACACTTAAAAGGGTAGAATGATAAATTGTATGTTATGTATAGTTTACCATAAGTGTTTTAAAAAGAAAAAAATACATATGTGGGAAAATATCTGGAAGGGTTTCTGCCATACTCTTCCCAGTGTTTGTTTATGAACGAAGGAATAAGGCTCTCTACTTGCAGAAAAATGTTTGCTGAAAAATGTTTGCAGAAAAATGTTTAACTGTGAATACTTTTGTAACAGTGATGCAATTTCCCTTCCTAAAGATTGCTGTTTCTCTCTTCACTCCTGTTCTGAAATCAAACAGGACTTGACAAGTATCTTGTCCATACTGCCGAGAAAAACACAGTTGTACAAACACACATTGGTTGAGCTTCGAAGTCAAAACGGTTAACCTGGAGGATAATAAATATTTTAAACGGAAAAAAAAGAAAAATGGGCTTTTACAAGTCAGATGCGAGCAGAAGTGCTATAGAGCCGTGAAGACGGCTGTGCCCCAGCCATGGGGATTTCAGCAGAGGCAGGGCCGGAGCTCTCAGGGCTGCACCTGGGCGATGGGCGCAGAAATGAAAGAGGGGCCTGGGAGCGGCCAGCCCCAGGGTCGGCGGCCCATGAGGGGTGGGCGGGGTTCTGTCCAGTTAGCAGCCGGGCTCCGCAGTCCCACCTTGGCCTGACTGGGACCCTGGCTGGGTAACTTGGCCCTTTCGCTGATGCCTCGCCTGAAAGGTGAGGGTAATAACACGGGGTATTGGGGGGGGGGGGTGCAAGAAGAGGTGGCAGCGGAAGTGCGCTCAGAGGGTGGCGGCCCTGCAGTCCCCTGGCGGGTATTAGCTGCAGCACTGTTATTCCTGCTGATGAGCAGTGCAGAGGGGCTTCGTTCCAGGAGCTGGAGGACCTGGCCTCAGGCCACATTTGGCCAGACCGGTGGAGCAGGTGGCAGTGGGGGCTGGCGGCCCAGTGTCCCTCCCACGCCCCCCCTCCAGGTCCTCATTCAGGAGTCTCCCCCCCACCCCCGCCCCAGCTTCTCACCAGCTCCCAGGTCAGGACCCCCACACCAGGCCCAGCCCCGCCGCATCCCCCCATCTCACTGCCTGCCTGCTGGCCTCCATCCTTCTTGACTGGCTCCTCAGTTGGTCCTGGGAGAGCTCAGGGCTATGGTCCTGCCCTTGCCCCTCCTGACCCTCCCAGAGCTGCCTCTGGGCCCCTTTGGGCAGGAATTTCTCCCTCGCGCTGTCATCTCGGCCCCGGGCTCATATCAGCTGGGGTAGGTCACAGATCCAGGAGCTGGTTGAGAAGAAGATGGCAAGGAAGGAAGTTACTCTTGTCCCTTACCCCACTGTCCCGGCTCATTTCCTGGCCCTTTGTTCTGCCAGGCTATGCGAAAACAAGCCTGGTAGGTCCTGGTGATGCCCACCTGTCTAGCAAAGGCGGGGCTGGGCCAGGCCATGAGAGTAGCAGCCCTCACCCCTCAGGTACACAGTCATGCCTGGGCATGGAGCGGTGGGCACAGGGGCACAGCGGAGACCAGGCCTTGGTGCTGCAGAGGGGAGGGGCTCCCAACCCACCGAGAAACAGACTCGGGGGACTGGGGTCCAGGCCCAAGGAACAGCATCCCAAGGCTGGGAGGCAAGAAGGAGGCCCCTGCATCCCCAAAAAAACCCACCACCATCAGCGAGGTTGAAGGTGAAGGGCCTGAATTCGGTGCTTTGCTTTCGGCTGTGGGCCCTCCCATGCGCCCTGGGAGGTCAGTGAGCACCATTTGACCCTAGTCACGTATCTAATGAGCGTGCTTTGGGCCACCAGCAATTTCAGGGCCTCGTATTTGTTTGGACTCAGAATTGCAGGGGAGCTGGGGCCAGTGTTGCCTGGGGCAGCTTTGCGTCACTCACATTTCTCTCCTCTATGCAACAGGCCAGAGCATTTCACAGGCAGAAGAGGCAGCTTGGCCTCTTTCCCTGCCCAAGGGTGTCTGAGCTTCCTGGGAAGTTCACGCCACCTTCCTGTTGTTTATCGTTGGCTCAGGCCCGCCTGGCTGCCTCCTCCCTGCCCTTACCACCCCCACGGCGCCCGGCCCGGCCCCCCATCTCACAGTCTCGGACCCTTGTGTTTATAACGCAGTGTCTAGCTTGCTCTCACCTGATTGTTCTTTATCTTACGTCCTTCATTTGTTTCCCTGTTTGCTTTTTGCGGCCTGGAGCTGTGTTGTGTCACTCACTTGTGAGCAGACAGGAGGGATGGCCATGACTGGGAGCCTGTCCCCAGAACCTTCCATCACAAGCGCCCCAGTTCCTGTGTTATTCATGTGTGTCTACTTCAAGAAATTAACTTCCAATTCTCCTCGCTGACAGATGAGAGAGGTTTTGTGTTTGTTTCTTTCTTTCTTTGGCCGTGCCACGTGGCTTGTGGGATCTTAGTTCCCCGACCAGGGGTCGAACCCAGGCCCCAGCAGTGAAAGCGCCGACTCCTAACCACTGGACCTCCAGGGAATTCCCTGTTTCTTAATTCTTCACCCTTTGCCCTCCAGACCCTCCACTGATGACACATCTTACTTCCCCTTCCCCCTCACCCCCATGCCTGCTTGTCTGCTGTGTCCTGTCTCTGTTCTTCCAGGAGACTTGTGCTGAGTTAGGAGCTCTGATCCTCAGTGGGCAGTGAGCCCCCTGTATCCCCCATCCTCCAGCCCATTTGAAGCCCAGGACGGTCGGGGTGTTTGTGGACATGGACAAACCTTTTAAGCCTCAGGAGGCCTGGGACTCCTCCTGAGAGGACTTATAAGGCTTGACCATGTCCCAAAGGCCCTGACTCTCCTGGGTTAACCCTCTGCTTCCCTCCTGCCCACACGCCCTCTGTACGATGGCCCTGCCACCGTGCCATCAGGTAGCCCTGCCCCGCTCTGGGCATGACTTCCAGGCTCCCAGGCCCAGTGGCATCACCTCCTCACCTTCCTGCTGCCCAGGTCCGGCGTCAGGTGGAACCCCTGCTCTGGCCGTGTCCACCTGCCTCCATGGCCTGGCCCTGGGTCCCTCTCCTGCCTGCCTCTGGCCACACCAGCCGTCCTCTGCCAGGAACATGCCTTCCTCCTCCTTCAGGACATCCCTCTGCTCCGGGCTCTGTCTCCTGAAGCCACTTCTCTGGGCTCCCCCAGGTCCCCTCTCAGGGTTGTCCCTCCCACGTGGGCCCCGGAACTGTGTGTGAGGCCCGGGGGCCCCGCCTTTCTGCCTGGAGCCCCGAACTTGGTGCGGCGCCTGCCCCTCAATGCTTCAAGGGGAAGCAAAGAAAGTGAGGCGCTCAGCACTGTAGGGCGCCAGTCGACTGTATTCTTGCCAACCCTCACGTCTCTCCCCAGAATGAAGACCAGTGACCCAGCAGCAGCCCCCCAGGATGCTCTGGGCATGGCCTCGGGAACCCCACAGCAGAACAGCCAGAAGGCAGAGGAGACCCCCAGCTTCCTGGACGAGCTCCTCCGCGACTTCCCAGCCCCGCTGGGCCCAGAGAGCCCTTTGCCATGGAAGGTCCCAGGGACGATGCTGAGCCAGGAGGAGGTGGAAGGCGAGCTGGCTGAGCTGGCCATGGGCTTCCTGAGCAGCAGGTGAGAGGTGTGGGTGCTGGGACAGTGGCCCAGGATGGAAGGGGGAAGGGAGCACAGGGCACGACCCTCACCCTGGCTACCTTCACCCCCTGCCTTCCGCTCCTGCTGACTACATTCTGCGCAGAACTCCCCTGCCAGCCCCGTGGGTTTCCCAGGGCTGCCACCGCCAAGCGCCACAGACCACGCAGCTTAGAGCAACAGAAGTGCCCCGTCTCATTGTCCTGGGGGCCGGAAGTCAG
Organism: Aethalodelphis obliquidens; assembly: GCF_003676395.1. Taxonomy (NCBI): domain Eukaryota; kingdom Metazoa; phylum Chordata; class Mammalia; order Artiodactyla; family Delphinidae; genus Aethalodelphis; species Aethalodelphis obliquidens. The sequence goes on from NW_020838007.1 coordinate 1,017,305, forward strand.
GGCCGCTCCAGGCCTTCCTCTTAGCTTCTGGTGTCACCTGGTCCTGAATGTGCCCTGACCTGTAGACACATCACCCCAGACTGGCTGTTGTTGTCACCAGGCGTCCTCCTTGTCTGTCTGTGTCTCTCGTCTTCTTGTAAGGACACCAGTCCTGTTGGATTAGGGGCCCTGCTCCTGTGTGACCTCATCTTATACCTGCCAAGACCCTAATCCCAAACAAGGTCACGTCCTGAGCCACTGGATTAGGACTTAAGCGGACCTTTCCGGGGGACACAGTTCAACCCCTGATGGATGCTAGCAGTAGGTCCCATTTCTATCCTGTCTCGCAGTCAGGGAGGCAGAGGCTAAGAGACTGGCCTGAGGCCTGGCAGTCCCCTGGCCACCAAGACCTGAGAGGTGGTGGCACTGTCCCTGTTTCACAGGCCGTGAAGACAAGGTTCAGAGAGGGACACGACCAGCTTGGCAGGTGTCGGGGGAGACGTGCACCACCGGCAGCCACAAGGGAGGCTCATGGGTGAGGGCTGGTGGGTCACTCGTCCCCTGTGAACCTCATCCCTCCCCAGGGGCCGCACCCACCAGTGCTAGTCACTGGGTTACCCCTTGTGCTGGGACACGCCCCAGCCTCTGCGGTGGCGTTCCGTGTCCCCAAGTGCTCTTTCTTCGTGGCAGGTCAGCCCCACCCTCTCGCACCCCTGGGGCACCTGCTTGGTGGGACCCGAGGCCCCATAACAGTCAGAGATAGGAACGTAAAGGCTACGGTCCCACTCCAGGGCCGCGTCCATGGAGCTCGGGGGAAATGCCAGTGACCTGTCCCTCGGTGTGGTGTGTGCAGAGGGCGATGCGGGCTGCTTTGTTTTGCTTTGGGAAAATATTTCAGAGGCAGGTGCCGTAAAGCAGATCAGTGGAGCCAAGCGGGCCTGGGGCCTGACGAGGCCACATTGGCGGTCTGGGTGCTGGATGTGGGAGAGACGAGGGGCTGGGAGTGCAGAGGAGGGAGGGCCTGGCACCCACCAGGCACCACAGTGGCACTTGGGGGACAGAAGGAACATTGAGGGGCCCTGAATCCCCAGCAGCCACTGGGCAGGGCTGGTGCCCCTGCCAGGCATGAGGAGGGCGAGAGGACCTTCTTGCGGGCAGGGCCTTGGGGGGTGAGTTTAGTTATGGGGGAGGGCGGGTGCCTCAAGTTTCCCCCTCAAGTAGGGGGGAACTCTCAAGGTGGAGCGGGGCCCCTCAAGGCCGAGCAGCGGGCGAGGCTGGGGGAGTGGGGAGAGCGCCAGGCCCTGAGCACAGGGGGTGAATGAGCTCCCGTTAATTAGCAGATGACATAGCAGGCCTGAGACCATCGGTGATCGGCGAGAGGCCAGGGTTCACAGCCCCAGAGCCTGAGGCTGGCAGGGGTGGTGCAGGTGGGCCCCCATGGCCCCTATAGGCCCCCCATGAATCCACCTTGAAGGATTTTTTTTTTCTTTTGGTTCCGCCGCACGGCTTGCGGGATCTTAGCTCCCTGACCAGGAATCGAACCTGGGCCCTTGGCAGTGCAAGCGCAGTCTTAACTAGCCAGGGAATTCCCAAACTTGAAGGAATTTTAAAGTCTCATATTCTCCAGCCATTTTAATGGATTTATTTTTGTCTTTCCCTAGTATTTCTTTACCGTGTAGACACAGATGTCACACGTGTCACACGTCTACACACGTCTGGCGGTCGGGGCCCCTACCCTCATGTCCCAGCAGCTCGTGTGCAGGCTCTTGGCTATCCAGGCCCGAGTGTGTTGGTCCGCGGGGTTTTTCAGGTTGTAAATAGAATCCTGTGTGAGACTGTCCAGGAGTCAGATCACGAGGTCGGGACTGCAGTGATTTACCTCCAGTCCTCCCCTTGTGGTCAGCGGTCACCTCTCAGGTCCCTAAGTGGTGCGTCCCTGACACTGTGGCCACTGATGTGCGTTTTCATTTCTGCTTCTAGACTGGTGGCTCCTTGGAAACCCCGAGGTGGCCAGATAAGAGCGGTTCTTTTTTCTTGGGTACCTGGTCCTGGTCTCCGAGGCATCGCTGTCATCTTTAGGGGCCTCGGGGCACCAGGCAGGACCCCTGGATGAGACGGGAGGGCGGCCAGGAAGCCAGGCTGGGGACCACATCCAGGCATTGTCCTCTCCCCATGGCCGGAAGCTGCCTCACTGCCCCCAGCGCTGGGAGCAGAGGTGCACTTCTCCCCGCCCTGAAAAAGGAAAGCCCAGAGGCTGGCAGGAAATCCCCACACAGCAGAGGAACACACTTCTCATGCCTTGGCTGGTTGTTTTTCTTTTTTTTTTTTTTAATTAATTTATTTATTTTTATTTTTGACTGTTTTGGGTCTTCGTTGCTGCGCGCGGGCTTTCTCTAGTTCCGGAAAGCAGGGGCTACTCTTTGTTGTGGTGCTGGGGCTTCTCATTGTGGTAGCTTCTCTTGTTGTGGAGCATGGGCTCTAGGCACGTGGGCTTCAGTAGTTGTGGCACGTGGGCTCAGTAGTTGTGGCTCGCAGGCTCTAGAGCACAGGCTCAGTAGTTGTGGCGCACGGGCTTAGTTGCTCTGCGGCATGTGGGATCTTCCCGGGCCAGGGCTCGAACCCGTGTCCCCTGCATTGGCAGGTGGATTCTTAACCACTGTGCCACCAGGGAAGTCCATGGCTGGTTGTTTTCTAAAGGCAGGTCCAGAGGCTGCTCCCCTGAGTCACTATCTCATTTTAAAAAATGACAAATTCATCCCAGTAGATCCCTAAGGCCATCTGTAGACACACACCGGGACGCCCAGAGGGATGTGCCCACCCACCTGGCCCAGACTTCGGGGACAGGTCAGGATGCAGGATGAGTCCTAGAGGCTGCAGGGACAGCTGGGGGATGGAGCCACCCCTTATACTCGGGGAGCCAGGGGGCTCTGTGGCTGGAGCGGGCCCCCGAGGCTGGGGGCTAGGCGGGCAGGCCCTGGAGCCTGTGGAAAGAATTTCCTATAGTGCTTCCCACTGGCCTCGGTCTCTCCACCCCCCGACCTCCCGGAGCTGCCTAGTGTCCCTCTTGTCCCGTACTGGAGGCTTCCCATCCCCCTTGTTTGCTTTCCAGCTCCTGCCTGCACTGACCCTCAGCTCTGCTCTGCGCAGCCTGTCTGACCTTGGTAGCAGCCAGCGAGGTCTTGCTTCCCAGACTCGGCCCCAGGTGGCACCCCTGGGGTCACCTCACTTCTCCAGCTGCTCCGGCTGCTCTCTGCCCCACCCCTTTCATCCACCCAGACCACGTGCCCACTGGCCACAGGCCTCTTGACCTCAGTGGAACCTGAGACTCACTGTGGACCCGCCCGGTCCCCTGCCCAATGCCTGCTCTGTCCCCTCCCATCCACTGCCAGGCCCACCCTCCAAGATGAGGCCAGGAAGTCTAAAAAAGCCCAATTGCAAGATGGGAATAAAGACGCAGACCTACTAGAGAATGGACTTGAGGACACGGGGAGGGGGAAGGGTAAGCTGGGACAAAGTGAGAGACTGGCATGGACATATATACACACCAAATGTAAAATAGATAGGTAGTGGGAAGCAGCCGCATAGCACAGGGAGATCAGCTCGGTGCTTTGTGACCACCTAGAGGGGTGGGATAGGGAGGGGGGGAGGAAGGGAGACGCAAGAGGGAAGAGATGGGGATATATGTATATGTATAGCTGATTCACTTTGTTATAAAGCAGAAGCTGACACACCATTGTAAAGCAATTATACTCCAATAAAGATGTTAAAAAAATTGCAGTGTATGCAAAGTGCAATAAAGCAAAGCACAATAATCAAAGTGCAAAAAAAATTATATAAAATTTAAAAATAAAATAAAAATTAAAAAGCCCAATTGGATTATATCATTTCTCTCTTCAAGCCACACCAAGGTCATGCTGCCTCCCCAGGTTCCCCTTCACCAGCTGTCCCAACAGCCTGCCTTGCCCAGGGACGCCCTGGGCTGCACACAGCCTGATCTTCCAGACACTGCCCATGGGTCCCACGCTCCCTGGATTCCTTTCCTGGGGCGTACGTGACAAAGCACCACGGGCTGGGCAGCTTAAACAACAGAACCGTATTGTCTCAGGATTCTGGAGGCTGGAGGTCCCAGAGCAGGATGTCGGCTGGGCTGGTCCCTCTGGCGGTTGCTGGCAGTCCTCGGCTATAGGCTCAGCTCACCAGTCTTCACCTTCACAGAGCATCTCCCTGTGGGTCTCTGTCTGAATTTCCCCTTTCGATAAGGACACCAACATTACTGCATTAGGGGCCCAGCCTACTCCAGTGGGACCTCATTTTAACTCATTGTATCTGCAGCGACCCCATTTCCAAGTAAGGTCACATTCTGAAGCACTGGGGGTTAGAACTGTAACATACACATTTTGGGAGACACAGTTCAACTTATAGGACTTCCCCAACCCCCAAGGGTCCCCAGCTGGTATTGGGTACCAGGAGCTGGTATAAGGCTGGACGTCAGGCAGTTTGGCCTGGCCACTGTGACCAGCAGAGAGGCAGCTCGCACGTCTGTGACTCCCCCTCCCCACCAGCCCCAGTGAGGGCCCCATAAATGGTACTGCGTGGATGGCCATCCAGCACGAGGACCAGAGGCCGACCTGCCTGTCGTGGGTGCACGTGGAGTGTGAGCGGTCACCGCTACCTCTGGAAGGGCCTCCGGCAGCAGAAAGAGGCTGGGGGTCTCTGCCTGGAGTGTGGGGCAGGCTCTGGGGTGCTGGCTCCTGCTGAGGAGCCAGCCCCTCACTCCGGGTTTGTGCCCCCAGGAGCGCTCCGCCACCACTTGCTGCCTGCCTGGCCCACGAGGCAGTTTCCCAGCTGCTGCAGACGGACCTTTCTGAGTTCAGGAAGTTGCCGGAGCAGGAGGAAGAGGAGGCCCCTGTGACCCGTGAGTCTCCCTCTTGGGGCCCTGGGCTTATTGGGCAACACTCTCCAGCCAGATGGGGGCCAGGCTGCAGGGGAGTGTCAGGGCTCACCTGGCCCCCCTTTCCTTTCCCGTTTTTCTGGTGGACAGAGGGGTTGTGGGCAGCGCCGGGCTCGTGTGCTTACGACAGGGTGTCAGAGACCAGTCACAGGGAGAGACCTCCCCAGCATGGAGCCAGCGGGGTGAGCGCCGCAGCCCGGGAGACAAACAGCCCTGTCCCGGGTCACACAGGAGGAGCCCGAGGTGCCAATGGGCCTCACCCACACGCTCTACCACTTCAGCGGGTGACAAGTGGGTGTTGATGCGAGAGCTGGTCCCGGGGTCCAGTGGTAGAAAACCCAGAGCTCGGGCCGTGTCTCAGCTGATCCAGGTTGGGACCCTTGTCAGGTGGAGACTTGAGGGTCCCTGAGAGCCTGGGGAGGCGCCACAGAGGCCTGTGTCCTGTTCCGGGGACAGCAGTCAGCGGCCAAAGGAGCCCAGGATGGGAATGAGCCTTGGATCAGGCAGGGCCCTTGTTTTGCAGGCCTTTCTGTCCCTTTCTTAGTAGTTCCTTCCAACTGTATTCCACCCAAAAGTCGGTTCACGTTGGACCAGAACTGCAGAGAGCGAGAGCCTGTGGGCCAGGCCCTGGCAGAGTGTTGGGTGAGCCCCGCCTGAGCAGGGTCTCAGTTCCTCCACACCTGCTGGAGAAGGTGCGGGGCTGTGGGCCAGTTGGGATGCAGAGAAGCAGGGTGGGTCCTGGGGTCCAGCCCTGGGGTGGGCAGGGGGTGGGGGGCATTTGGAGCCTCAGCAGATTTCCCCTCCTTTGCCATTTCCTATTGGACAGTGTTGCTTTATTATTGTTTGTTTTTTAATTGAGACATAATTGACTTGTAACTGTAACTTAAGTGCACAATGTGTCGATTCGGTCCTTTTATGCATCGCAGATGGTTACCTGACACCTCCACCACTCACATAATTACTATCCAGCTATGTCCCTTTAAACTCGGCATTAATGCCACATGGAGGGCAGAGCCAGGAGGGGGGGGGGACACACGTGGTCTCGCCCCCCACCCTGTTCTCTGGCTCGCCGCCCGGCTGCGTTCCAGCCCAGCCCAGCCCAGCTCCGAATTCCTGCCCTGAGGCTGTGCGGGTGACAGACCGCCTTTGTCCTGTGCAGAGCCTGCTGCCCGCGCGGCCCACAAAGGGGCGCCCCGCCAGCTCCGCCCACGTCCAGCGGGAAGTCAGCGCCACCTGCTGGCGGGAAGGAACTGCGCAGCTGACACCCTAGAGCCAGGCCTGGGGGCCCTGCGGGCTGGGGAAGGGGAAGGACATCTCGGCCGGCCCTGCCCTCCAAGCAGGCCTGGGCCCGCCGCCCTTAACAGCTCACCCCTGTCATGGGAGTAGAACACAGTCAAATCAGTCTATCGAAGCCATTCTTGCAAAACTGGCATTACTCGAGTGTTATAATAATCACTGCCCTGGGACTTCCCTGGTGGTCCAGTGGTAAAGAATCTGCCTTCCAATGTAGGGGACGCAGGTTCGATCCCTGGTCGGGGAACTAAGATCCCACATGCCGCGGGGCAACTAAGCCCGTGTGCCACAACTACTGAATTCATGCGCCTCAGTGAGAGAGCCCGCGTGCCACAAACTACAGAACCCACACGCCCTGGAGCCCATGCACCACAACTAGAGAGAAAACCTACACGCCACAACTAGAGAGAAGCCTGTGCACCACAACAGAAGATCCTGCATGCCGCAACTAAGACCCAACACAGATAAAAATTAATTAATTTTTTTAAAAAAGAATCAACTCCTGAGGGCGGAGGTATGACTGAGACCTCTGTGTGGCCGGGCAGGTGGAGCCTCCAGCCGCCCCGCCCTGCCCCAGCAAGCAGTTCCCTTGAGCAGCCTCGGCCTCGGGAGTCTGTGGGCCGAGGTCCTCCTTCCTGCCCTCAAGGGGAGGGGATTAGGCCCCATTCTCGAAGGGAGAAGTAGCAAAGCATTTATGGACGAATTTTAAAACCAGCTCCTGGTTGTAGTGGAATATGGGAAAAGCACAAAAAAGTGTCTTTAAGGAAAAGCCTCAGCCGCGGACCCAGCCCTGCGGATGCCCACTGCTGACCTTATGGGGTTTATGCCTTTCTCGCCTCTTATCTTCTGGGCCCAAGCGGGTCAAAGGCTTTTCACGTTCTCATGATCAAATCATATGTGTAATTTCCTCTCTTTCTTTTTTTTTCACATTTTTTCTTAATATCATTTTTTTTTAATGTCGTGACATGAGCATCTCATATGCTTGCAAAGTCTATTTCTGTTTCACCCTTTAACTTTTTAAAATTAAACTCAGGTAACCATAGCCTCGCGTGCGGTTGTGAGAAATAACAGCGAGGGACCCCCTGCATCTTTATCCTGTTTCCCTCAATGGTAACATCTCGAAAACTAGTGAAATATCACGACTAGGATCGTGACGTAATCTCATCCCACAAGGATGTCGTGTTACGACGTAATCTTATCCCACAAGGATGTCGTGTTACCTTTATGGCTACCGTAATACCCCCTCCCCACCCTAACCCCTGACAGCCACCCATCTCTATAATCTTGTCGTTTCAAGTATGCGTATAAATGGAATCACATGGGATTGGCTTTTTTCACTGAGTGTGGTTCCCTGAGATTTGCCCAGGTCTCTGTGTGTCAGTAGCTCTTTCCTTCCTTCCTGTGAGCACTGTTCGGGGTGCGATGTTTGGGAGTTTATTGTTCACCTGTTAAAGGGTATCTGGGCTGATTCCAGCTTTTAGCTGTTGCAGATAACACTTCTGGGACCACCGGGCGCATGTCTCATGTGAACTAGGCTCCATTTCTCTGGGATTTGAGCCCCAGGGTGCAATTGCTGGGCCGAATGGCAGTTACGTGTTTAGTTGTGAAAAATAGCAGCTTAATTCGTCACCAGGAGAACAGACCATAATTTACTCTGTTGTTGGATGTATATTATTTCTAATTAATGCACAATTATAAATGATTCTGTACTTGTTCTTAAATTGTCTTTGCATATCCAGCTCTTTCCTTGGGGTGGGCTCCCATGAGGGGCGTGGCCTCGCCATGTTGAGGTGGGGAGGTGCTCCTTGTGTGTGTTGCCAAACCAGACACTTCTCATGCTGATGACACAGGCTGTTTGCGCGGTTTCTTAGGCTGCTGTGCTCAGGAGGCCCTGGGCGGCGACGGGCTACAGGGGCCATGGGAAGGGGGTGGAGAGTGGGGAGCCCCCGAGGGCCTGCGGTGGCACTTCCCTAACAGCCCCCTTTCCTACGCCTCAGTGCTGGATGCTGCGGGCCTGGCGCGGAGCCTCTTTGACCGGCTCTGGGAAGTGTGCAGCCAGTGGCAGAAGCAGGTGCCCGTGGCTGCCCGGGTCCCGCAGCGGCAGTGGCTGGTCTCCGTGCACGCCATCCGCAACGCCCGCCGCAGGATGGAGGACCGGCACGTGTGCCTCCCTGCCTTCAACCTGCTCTTTGGCCTATCGGTGAGTGCTCTGCCTGGGCGGGGAGGGCCGGGCGGGAAGTGGGAGGTTGCAAGGGCGGGGGAGGACCCTGGGTACCAAGCAGGGCTGCCGGCTGGAGCCGAGACAGGAGGGATGGCCACGGCTTCCGTCAGGAGGCCAGGTCCCAGCGCTCCTGGGCCTGGGCAGCCCCCAGCCCCTGGCTTTCCCGGCTGAGGGGCTAAGGAACGGGAGGCCCCAGCACCACATGCACCTGGACCCCTGCTTGCTGAGCCTGCTCTCCCCACCCACTGGGAGCCACCTGGCGCCTCTCCCCTCATCCCATGCTCCCCCCAGCTGGGCCCAGAGCAGAAGTTGAGGCTCCCGAGGGTCATCCTCTCCCAGACCCCCCAACGTAGCCTGTCTAGTGGTGGAAACCGTGCTGTCCCGCCACACCCTGTCCCAGAAGTGCCCATCTCCACCCTCAGACCAGAGTCTCTGGCTAGGTTGCGGCCTCAGTCAGGCCCAGGGCTGGCAGGACTGTGACCCCCACCACGCTCCCCACCAGGACTCTGTGGACCGTGCCTACTTTGCCGTGTTCGATGGCCACGGAGGGGTGGACGCTGCGAGGTACGCATCTGTGCACGTGCACGCTGTCGCTGCCCACCGACCAGAGCTGCCCACTGACCCCGCGGGGGCCCTGCGAGCAGCCTTCCGCTGCACCGATGAGATGTTCCTTTGGAAAGCCAGGCGAGAGGTGAGAACCATGGTGGGGCCAGAGGGGCCAGGCCTCACAGAGGGAAGGAAGCCGAAGTGGCTGGTGCTGGCAGAAGGCCCTTGCTCAACCCTGCTGGCAGTCGTGTCCTTTCACTTGTGCCTGGAAGGGGGCTTGAATAGAAGCAGTGTGAGGCTGCCCCCACTCCAGCAGAGGGTGTGAGGGCCTCACGGGGAAGGGCAGCTTGTCTTAAAATGCACCGAGGATTTCCTCCTAATCAGGTACAGTGGGATGACAGATGCAGAGGCATCTGCCTGTGGTTCCCAAGAGACGCCACCCCATGCAGGGCCACATGGGGAGCACCAGGGTCAGCCAGGAGACCGAGAGAGAGGAAAGCGTGGCCCCAAGGCTTCAAGGTGACCTCCGTAGGCAGGCACGTCACAAGCTGAGGACCAGATAGTTTGAATAAGCCTGACAGGCTCTGGGCTACGGGGTGGTCCCCAGCCATCCAGGCCAGGGAGATGTTGGCCTGGCAAGGGACCCTGGCTGAGGACATGGGCTCAGACCACCTGGCTTGTGCAGAAAAGGCACAGTCCCTGGGGAGACATTTGCTTTCTTTAGGAATTAGCCCTGGGAGGGGTACTTTCTTCAGGATTCAGAAGGCCCTTGGTTTGTCTAAACATCGTAAAGTACAGAAAACAAAACACAGCACTGATATAGGCAGACCTCAGATCTTGCAGGTTTGGTTCCAGACCACCTCTGTAACATGCATATTGGGATAAAACGAGACACATGAATGTTTTGGTTTCCCAGTGCAGATAAAAGCTATGTTTACACTGTACCCTCATCTATAATCGTGCAGCAGAATTACGTCTAAAACAACACAGGTACCATAAAAAACACCTTATTGCTAAAAAAATGTTAGCCATCATCTGAGCCTTCGAGTTGTGATCTTTTTGCAGTAGGAACATCAAAGATGACTGATCACAGATCACCATGACAGAGAATAATAATAATGAAAAAGTTTGAAATATTGCAGGAGTTACCAAAATGTGGCACAGAGACAGGAAGTGAGCAAATGCTGTTGGAAAAATGGTGACAATAAACTTGCTCGAGGCAGGGTTGCCACAAACCTTCAATTTGTGAAAAATGCACCATCGGCGAAGGGCAATAACGGGAAGCAGCAACATGTGGTCCACCTGAGGCTCCCCACCCCCCAAACACCTCCCCCCGGGGAAGTCTCCCTAGGCTGCTGGTGTCGGCAGTTACCACTATGAGGCGTTTGTTTCTGAAAGAAGAAAGGACGCATCCGGTCCCTCTGTGACCTTACTGCCCACTGAACCTCGCCTTGGAACCTCGGGGGTCCTCCTAGCAGGGTGGATACTAAGATCGTGTCCCTTTCTGAGATCGAGAAACAGGCCCAGAGAGCTCAGGCCTGGCCCCGTCAACAAGGCTGAGGAGGAGACGTGGTGGGGGCAGGAGGCATTGTCATCAGATGCTCTGAGCACAGACCTCACCAGAATCAACAAGGCTGGATTTGAATCTAAACAGAAAACCTTCCAGGTCTAAGACTGTGAGGTGGGAGCCCCGCCAGCCGGGAGCTCAGGGCTGCTGCTCTAGTCAAGAAAGGAGTCTCTTAAGCAGAGCTGTTTAGTTTAGGCTCTGTTATTAAAAACACCTTTGCCGATACGTAATTAACATGTAAGAGACTCCACTTGTCCAAAGAGTACCATCTGGTAGGTTTTGGCATGTCTATGCCCGTGTGCCCCTCACCATGGTAACAGAGGTATTCATCACCCCCAAAGTTTCTTCTATCTTTGGTCATCCCCGCCCCTGCCCCCCAGCTCCCCAGACACCCACCTGTCTGCTTTCTGACACCGTGAAATGGCAGAGTCTGCTCTGCTGACTTGATGTAAATGCCCCTTTCCTGCTGCCTGGTCCCTGCGTGCATCGGTCTGTTCCTGTTTCCCGCTGAGCACTGTTCCGGGATTGGTGTCTGGCCAGCGTGGGGCGTGTGCCTGTGGCGGCCTCGCCGTCCTCACCCACGTGCACCCTCTCCCTGCAGCGGCTGCAGAGCGGTACTACAGGGGTGTGCGCGCTCGTCGCCGGGAACACCCTGCACGTGGCTTGGCTCGGGGACTCCCAGGTGGTCCTGGTGCAGCAGGGGCAGGTGGTGAAGCTGATGGAGCCACACAGACCTGAGCGGCAGGTAAGGGGCCCCCAGGCAGGCAGGTGGTCAGGGGGACTAGGACGTAAAGGGGCCCTGGACCATCTTCCCAGGAAACTCCTGGTGCTCCTCCAGGGGAGGGCTCCCTGCCTGACTCAAGTGGCTGGGGGTCCCAGGACGTAAAGCTTGGGGCTTTAGCTGCCAGGAATCCCGCGCGAGCCCTTCCTGTCACAGCAACATGGAGCCCAGAGCTGCGGGGGAGAGCTGGCCCCTCTGCCCAGCAGGTGGCGCAGTAAGGAGTTAATGGGCAGGGTCCTCTCCTGCACACAGGTGGGGAAGTGGTCAGCCACCTGGGCTGTGGGGGAGGAGGGCTTCAGGGAGGAGGTGACGCTGAGTCGGAGATGGAAGGGACCAGACTTGGGGCTGAAAGCTGCAGGGCATGGACAAGCTGTTGGGAGATGCAGAAATGAGAGGGAAGGAGGCAGAGCCGGATCCCAAGGCAGGTGTGGGCCCGGCAGGCCAGGCCTGGGGTCCAGGAGAGAGCAAGTTAAGCCAGGACCGGCCGCTGAGGCACTCAACGGCTGCTGCTCCTGGGGCAGGAGGCACTTTGGAAGGAATCTGGTGGCTTCTGGAATGATCGGACCAGCGGAGGGCAAGCTGAGGCCTGGGTCACAAAGATGCCACTGTAGTCGCCAGCCAGCTGTGGGGAGGACCTGCCTGTCAAGTCAGGAGGGAGAAGAGGGAGGCCAGGCTTTGGGATGGGGAGCCAGAGAGGCCTTGGGCCTCTGAGAGGGTGGTGATGCCTTTGGTCTGAGGGCCGGGGAACTCGGGGTGGGATGTTCCCTGGGAGTGCGGGGGCTGTTGGGACACCCCGTGAAGACTGGAGGGGCTGGGGATATGGGCCCGGGGGCCACGCATGGAGCTGCAGGGTCTGCAGTGGGGAGGGTGTGGCAGGAGATTGAGCGAGTCCCATCAGAGATAGGGGGGAAGCAGGAGAGCGCAGCCCTGTGGCAGCGAGCATAGGAGGAACGGCCATCTGCCTGGGCCCACCTGCCAGGTGAGCCACTCAGCCCCTCAGCCCTGGGCGAGTGGGCAGGAGGTGGGGCCGGTGAGAGGAAGCAGTGGGCAGGGAGCCTTGGTGAGCCAAGCTGCTGGGAACCCACCCACCGGCCACCAGCTCTGGGCTTGCCCTTGGGGAGGCTGTTTCGGGCAGGTGGGAAGGATGAGGTGAGAGGGCAGCCGAGGCGGTGGGTGTCCCAGGAGACAAGAGGTGAAGATAGGGGTGCCCCGAGCCCCAGGATGCCCCAGCCTTGTACCAGGTGAGGTAACAGAGGTGGGAGCCACAGGGGAGGGCACGAGGCAATGGGGTTTTGCTCCAGCACAGACGCTGTGTTACCGCCCTTCAGGCAGCAGGCTCACACCTGGGAAACCTCTCCTTCAGGGGAGTTTATAGGACCGAAACGGTTTTTAGGACTCATGGCTAGACCAGGCCTCTGTGCTGTCCTCTTAACGCCTGGAGCACCGTCGTCCTTTGTGGAGCCGGACAGCGCCTGGATGGGGGTAGGGGTGGGGTGAGAAGGACAAGAATGCAGGGGCACAGGGCTCGTCCAGGGCCGGGCACAGGGCTCGTCCAGGGCCGGGCACAGGGCTCGTCCAGGGCCTGGCTCAGGTTTCATCTAGCTCTGCAGAGTGGCCGCAGGTACACATGCTTGGGCCATTGAGGGAGGCACAGCATCCCCACCTGGACCCCGGGGCTCTGGCTCTTTCTGCTGCCGTGTGCATTTCCTGGACCCCAAAAGGCTGCTCGGGGACTGGCCGTCCGTCTTCAGTGGCACCATCGCCTGCTTAGCCAGTCCTGCATCTTTGGGATGATTTAGGTGGTTCATCATTTCTCACTGCCTCACTAAGGCTTCCCTTGGGTGTTGATCAGAGCCGCGGCTCCCAGTGCTGCCTTGGAACCAGCTGGTCTCCCCTTGGGCAGCACGGGTACGCCATCGGCACACGCGGCCTACCCGGCCCACCCTGGCTGTCTCCGCAGGACGAGAAGGACCGCATCGAGGCACTGGGTGGCTTCGTGTCCCACATGGACTGCTGGAGGGTCAACGGGACCCTGGCTGTCTCCAGAGCCATCGGTAAGGAGGTGAGGGGTTTGGGAGGGGGCCCCAGGGCCTGGGAATGTGCTCACCGGGTGGTCTGGGAATGCAGCCTCACCTGCTCATCAGTCAGATTGCAAAAGGGCTCTGGTGAATCCAGAGCACGGGTGTAGCCACCTCGGAAACTTGCATCCTGCACAGATAATTGCAGCTTGTTATGTTCATTAAAACAGTTTCTCAGAAAGATCTAGGAGGAAACCCTTGGCAGTTACTGTATGTGCTAAAGGTAATTTTTAATAGACAGTCTATAAATGAGGCTCACCCTCCCCTACCCACCTTTCGCGCTGATGATTCTTTTTTCTACCTTAAAAAAAAAGTGAGAAAAACGGCACCCCTCCCCCACCCTATCTCCTGTGGCTGCCAGGCCTTGGTCTGGGGCTCAGACCTCCCTCCAGGGTTGAGAAATCGTTCCCTTCCTGCTCCCGCACCACACCCTGAGACGTGGCCCTGGCCCCTCCAAGCCTCCTGAAACGTTCTGTGCTTCTTGACACACACGGTGCCTTCCTTACAGCTGGACCCCAGGAGGTGGCCCACATGGAGGCCAGGAGGGGTCAGGCTCCTTCCAAGGGGACCGGAACTGGAGAGGGGACCACTGGGCAGCTCCGTGTCAGGGAGCAACATGTCTGGCTCGTGCCCTGGGGAGAAGTGAATGTCAGGGCCACAGCGGGGGAGGAGGACCAGCGGGAAGCCCTCAGGGGAGGCCTGAGCAGGAGAGAAGCCCAGGGCAGGATCCGGCGGAGGCTGTGCCCTGTTCTCTCCTGCGATAGGGGGATGGGAGAGGGTGCATGGGAGGCAGAGCCAGCATCCCGACTCGGCCTAGGTGCCCGTTGGGTGCGCAGGGAGCCGCAGGGGCTGGAGAGGGCCAGGGCCACACCCGGACAGCATCCTCGGCCTGTGTCCCCTCTGAAGTGAGACAGCTCTTGTAGGCAGCTGCCCTTGGCCCTGCTGGGTTCTGACTCTGCCCGCAGGGACACAGGGCAAGTCTGTCGCATCGCCCTGCTCTGTTCCTTTGGAGCACTTGGCACCCTGCGAAGCTACCTTTTCACCCTGTGTTGGAGGCGGGGTGGCTACAGGCAGGCCGGGGCCTGGGGAGGGGACAGCTGCAGGGGCATGGCCCTCACGATTCTCTCCCACGCCCAGGGGACGTCTTCCAGAAGCCCTATGTGTCTGGGGAGGCAGACACGGCCTCGCGGGCGCTGACGGGCTCCGAGGACTACCTGCTGCTGGCCTGCGATGGCTTCTTCGACGTGGTCCCCCACCAGGAGGTGGCCGGCCTCGTGCAGAGCCACCTGGTTGGGCAGCAGGGCAGTGGGCTGCGCGTGGCTGAGGAGCTGGTGGCTGCCGCCCGGGAGCGGGGCTCCCACGACAACATCACGGTCATGGTGGTCTTCCTCCGGGAACCCCGAGACCTGCTGGAGCCAGAGACCGATGCTGTGCCGAGAAGCTAGGAGGTCCGGGCCCCCCGTCCCCGTGATCCTCCCCCGCGGATGCCTTAGGACACGGCAGGAGGTGGGCAGGTGACGCCACTCACGGCCTCTGGCCCTGCTTGCGTCACCCCATCCTGGTGGCTGCCAGGGGCATCGCCTGCTCACAGCAGACGGGGTGACAGTGGGATGGCAGGATGTCCAAAGGAAGTCCAGGAAGGAGACCTCACGGAGGAGAAGGGGCCCAGGAAGTGGACAGGCTCTGGGCCCCATCGGGCAGGGATGGGACCGGAGGCTAAGGCGGCGGCCACAGCCAAACCAAAGACACTGGGCATGCTTGCAGGGTAGCAGGATTCTGTGTGTGGGACCTTCGGGCAGAACCAGGAGCCACAGACATTTTCCAGTGCCTGGGTGTCCAGCAAAGTTTTCCCATCCACCCCTCACTGCCCGTCACTGGGAGGACTTGTATGGACCAATGTTCCTGTCTGGTCCTGGTGCCCAGCAGGTCCTGGCCGAGCCAAGTGGCTTCCCAAGTGGGGAGGGTGGCCTCATGGGGAAGGGGGAGGCGCCAGGGGTCTGATCTGCGGTGCCCACTAGTGACCTCCCTGGTTCCCGCTCACCCCTCGTGCACCAGGGAGGGAACCCTCAGACAAAGACACGTGTGTCTTGTTTGTGGGTTTTTTTTTTTTTTCCAGGGAAAAGTCTAATTCAGAAGCAGTATTTCAGGTTTTGTCCTTGTTCTGTCAGTGCCAGTAGGACCCGTTGTGTCATATAACTTAAGCAGAGCTCAGCACTTATTTTATTCCTTAGAAAACTTAAGAATTGCTTTTTTTTTTGAGAAACTTCTTTTGCAGTATTACTGGATTTTTTCCCCCTAGATCAGGATTGAAACACACTTTTCCAGGTGGTGTAAATAAGCCATTCAAGTGCCTTAAACAGCTCTAGGCGAGGCCGGAACTGCCGGGCCTGTGACGGGTTCTGATAGCACGTTTCAGTTTTTTCAAAAGCAGGATTTGTTTTGTCAGAATGGTATAATTCTGGCCAGAATTCTTCCCGGAAGAGTTCTTTCTGCCTTTGTGATGCGCCGATGAGAACGTGGGCTGGGCCTTGGGGCTCTAGAGTCGGGGTGACTGTGGCCCTGCCTCTCACATCTCTGACTGGACCCCAGGCTGAGGGACTGAGCTCCGCCAGTGGGCAGGTCCTTGCTGCTGTTTGGAATGTTCCAGAGGTCTTGTGTGTTGGTAGTTGAATTGGTTTCAACAGGAAACACACCGAAGGGGCTCTGCAAGGCCGAGGCAGCCTGAGGGTCTCCGGCTGTGTTTGGAGGCAGGGGGGATGCCACGGGGAGTCTGTCCTGCTCTGCCTGTGGGTGGCAGCCTCTGCTGCCTGCTGGCTCCCATTGAGTGGGTGTAGGGTTGGAAGCGCAGGGCCGGGCAGGGGCTCCAGGCAGAGGTCAGGGCCCAGGGAGAGGGGTACTTGGTGGGAGGACCTGGGCTCCCTGTGGTGGGCAGGCTGCCACAGGCAGAGGCTAGCAGGTCTGGGAAGGGCAGTGGGTGGCTTAGCTGAGGCTTTAGAGGATGTCACTGAGGGGGCTTGGTGCCGGGTCCCTGAGGCTGCAGGGTCCCATGGAGGCGGTCAGAGTCCACCTGCAGTAGGAGGGCCCAGGAAAGGCTATGCAGGGCGCACCGTGATCCCGGCTGCACTGAGGGAGCCTCTGCCCCCCTCACCCAGGGAAGGGAGGGCAGTGAGAGCCCCTCCTAAGGCCAGTCCCCAGGAAGCAGCGGGACGCCACCTGCAGGCTCAGCGTCGTCCCCTCCTTCCCAGCAGGGATGCAGCGGCTGAGACCACGAGCTCAGGGGCTCCTGGTAGAAAGCAACTTTAGCATGGTCACAATTCAGAGAGCAGCTTTGGTGGCCCAGTGAGCAGATGTTGCTCTGTCTAACCTGAATGCCCCACCTTCTGGGAGCCAGAGGCCCCCTCGTTGGCCCCTCCCAGGACAGGGATCAGCCAGCCCTCAGGTTGGGGTGGGGGCCCGAGGGAGCCCTGCCTCGTGCAACACCTGGGCACTGAGCCATCCTCCCCTCTGGACTGGGCACTTTCAGCCTCTGCGAGTCCTGGCCCACTTCCTCTTCAGGTCACAGTCCCAAGAGGGCCACTAGCCAGGGACACTGATCTGGAAACCTCCGTCGCCTCCTCAAGCCTCAGCTTTGTCACTCGGTCATTATCTTTGTGCGTCCCTGGGCCTCAGTGTCCCCTCTGTACTGAGTCTGTTGCACTGAGTCTGTGCAGCCGCCACTGGAATTCTGGAGGTGCTGGGCAAACTGGGGCGTCTTGGGGCGATGCTGCCAGGGCTAAGGGCCCCTCCCCCCACCAGCAGGGAGGGGTGATTAAGTATTATTAGTATCTATTCTTAACAGTAAGTGGGCTGGGGAAGAATCAAGCTACTGATGCCAGTGCCTTCCTTATATGGAAAACAAAAGCCAGAGCTATTGAGCCCTGCTTTCACAGGTGGGGCGGCTCCCAGGCAGCAGGGGTGGGGGAGGCCCACGAGAGGGGCCAGCGCCAGTGCTGAAATCCCAGGGGGAAACACGGCCTCCCTGACCCAGCCCACCCTCAGCATCCAGGACTAGGAACTGGTGTGTTTCAAGGGGGAAGAGCAACCGGGGGCAGGCCTCACAGGAGAAGCACAGGCTGTCTGTCTGGGGTCCTGGGTCACCTTCTAGTGACCCCTGTCCTCCTTGGGCCATCATGCGGCCCCACCATTGCCCCTTCCCCTGCAGCTAGAGTTCCACCGTGGACTCAGGTGTCCTGGCCACGTCTGCAGTATTCAGAGGGTGGGGGTATAGCTGCGCTGCTCCTGGGCCTGGCCCCGACCTGAGCCAAATGGAGACCAAGTGGGCCTTTGCAGAATGAGCTCTTGGGTTTGATTCTGGCGGCAGCCCCAAGCGGGCAGCCCCGGAGGCCTGCACTCTTCCCCAAGGCTCCACAGCTTTGCTAAATGCACCTGCAGCCTTGCCGAGGGTTTATCCATGCACATCTTGGTGCGCTTCCTGGAAGTGGTGTTCTGTGCGAGGAGGTCTTGTTCCCAGACAGGGTGGCTGTTTCCCCATCCAAGGGACAAGTCCCAGGGGCCTCTGTGCTCGTGTCAATAAACCACAAGCTCTGAACCCCACCCCCGAGTCCCGAGTCTTGCCTTCTTCTCTGACCTCCTCGCTCCTGGTCCCTGGCGACCAGGGTGTGTTTGGAAGCTGCTGGGGGGTCATCTACCAATCTTGCAAAGTGAGCAGGTGATTCGGGAGAGTGCTGCTGGCCTGCAGCCCCTCTAGCCCACCAGCCAGCCTGGTTCCCGTCCCTGGGAGCCTGCCAGCACTAGCAGCAGGAAAGCTGTTCACTGCGAGCCTCTTCCAGGGGTGACAAGAGGGGTGTCAGGGGACTTCCCTGGTGGTCCAGTGGTTAAGAATCCGCCTTCCAACGCAGGGGACGTGGGTTCAATCCCTGGTTGGGAAAATAAGACCCCACGTGCCGTGGGGCAACTAAGCCTACGCACTGTAGAGCCCGCGTACCACAACTAGAGAGAAGCCCGCGTGCTGCAACTAAGACCTGACGCAGCCAAAAATAAATACTTCTTTTTAGAAAAGTGGCGGGGGTGGGGGGTCTGGCCCCTGCGGAGCCTGCAGGAGTCCTCAGTGGCCCAGGGACTCTGAGGATGGAGACCCTCCCCCATCACACTCAGACAGGAGGTCCCATGTGCTCTGGCCGAGCTCAGATCTCAAGGGAACGTGGGAAACATCAAAAATGCCTGCACGCGGGGACTGCTGACCCACGGTGCCGAAATGCTGCCTGAACTCCCCAAGACAGGGGCAGGAGGAGGTGCTGGTGCTTTCACGGGAGTTGGGCCAGCCAGCCAGGATGGCTTTGACACTGCCACCTCCAACCCTGCCCCCATGCTGAGCCTTTGTCCCCTGCTCGCTCGCCTGCGTGCCCCCTCTCACCTACCGTGGGCCTTGCATGTTGCCCCCAAATCACCCCTGAGGGCTTTCAGTGCCCCTCTGGCTCCAGGTGGCTTGGAGCAGTGGTCTCCCACCCTCCGGCCACGCAGCAAGGGAGGCAGCTTTATCTAGCTCCAGGCTGCCACCACGGGAGGCTGGGGCTCCCAACCAGGCCCTGGGCCCCCCCAGCCCCACCTACTCACCCCTCGCTCTCCCCCTGCCTGCCCCCTCTGCCTCCTCCAAAGCTCCCAGCAGAATCTGCCCAGCAGAACCTCATTCTTAAGTGTATGCTGTCTTGATTGTTCCCTAATGAGCTGCCCACGTGCTGCAGGCAGATAGTGGCACCCCCCACACTCACAGTCACACAGCTTGGAGCCTGCGGGTGGGGCTGAGTGGCCCCTGGGGCAGCTGGGCCTTATTCACCTGCTGGACCTGGACCAGGACCAGGCCAGCGTGATGGCAGCTGGGAGTGGGGGCTGCAGCAGGGGACGGACCTGCACCCAGAGGCCAAGTCCGGCACAGACAGCCGAGGGCACAGGGTATGCCTTGGTGGGGCTGGGGGTGGGAGGGGACTGGGTCTCGTGCCCACCAGGTGGGCGTTCTAGCCTGGGGGCGCCACTGACAGCCAGCAGAGCCGGGGAGACAGGCAGGAAGCCAGCTGGGAGGGCTGATGACTAGCCGGCCCCCCAGTTCCCTTCAGAGTGTCCCGGGGCTCCTAGCTGCCCACCCTGGTTCTGGACCAGTCAAGGACAGACCCTCCACCGGCCCCACCCAGGAAGCTGCACTTCATCCTGGGTCTGCTTCTGGGGACTTGAGCCTGGACATTTGGGCGCCCAAGGCCAAGGGGTGTGTGCAGCCTCCTCAGAGCAGCCTGGGGACCACTCCAGCCCCGGCAGAGGCTACCCCCAGGTGGTCTGAGACCACCTCCTCAGACCACTGTCTCCACCACTCCTTATGGCTGTGGCTGGGGAGACCACCTCCTCCTCCTCCCTTTTCTCCCCATCCCCTCCCCCTCCTTTCTTAAATTATAAAAGTAATATGACTACGGACAAAACTTGGAAAAGAGAGAAGAGGAAAAACAAGATTTGATTTTGGGTGTGGAACAAAATAGCCAAGTTAAGTGTTTAGAAACAAAACAAAACAAAAGCCTCTAGAAATGAAAGACACCTTTTTGCCTAGAAAGAAACAATATAAAGTTGCTGAAGATGAAAAAGATTAAATATAAGAGCCATAGGGACTTCCCTGGTGGCGAAGTGGTTAAGAATCCGCCTGCCAATGCAGGGGACACGGGTTTGAGCCCTGGTCCGGGAAGATCCCACATGTCACGGAGCAACTAAGCCCATGCGCCACAGCTACTGAGCCTGCACTCTCGAGCCTGCAAGCCACAATACTGAGCCCACGCGCCGCAGCTACTGAAGCCCATGCGCCTAGAGCCCATGCTCTGCAACGAGAAACCACTGCAATGAGAAGCCCATGCACCGCAACAAAGAGTAGCCCAGCTTGCCACAACTAGAGAAAGCCCGCGCACAGCAACATAGATCCAACGTAGCCAAAAATAAATACATAAAAATAAAAGAGCCATAAATTTGAGCCTGAACTGCATGTACATGTTTCATTGGCAAAAACGGGCAGCATCTTGGTCCATTTAAGGCCTGTTGGTGTCGTCATGTTCTGCGTGAATTCAGGCCTCACAGATGAAGCTGGTTCTCAGCAGCTGCCTTTCCCGTCCAGCCTGGGTGGCCTCGCCGGGAGCCGTCCCTTGTCACGACTGCCTCTCCCAGCTTGGGCAGTTCTTCCATCAGGTGTTTGACATAAACACCAAGAAGCAATGTCATAGGTTGGATGTAACTGATGATAATCAGTTACATCGTGCATCTCCCGACACATTAGTTCGTCTTGCTTGTCTTTTCTGAAAATGGGACTGTGCTGGCTGCATTCTTCTCCATGCCTTGTCACTCAGCGTCCTGTTTCTCAGATTCATCCATGTGGTGTGAGTTTCTGGCTTTTTGCAGAAACGGAGCTGCTGTGCACATTCTCAACTAGTGTCCTAGTGCCCATATGCCAGGAGTGTCACGTGGACACTTCTGACCCAACGTTTCTGAAACCCACTGCCCTTCCCCCCAGCTCCACCTCGGTTCAGGGATTGTGTCACCATCCTCCACACTGGCCCCCAGAACCTGAGAGTGGCCTCTGCCCACCCTCATCTCCAGGTGCTTCCTAGCCCCCGAAGGAGGTCCATTGGACCTATTGTCCACATGGGGACACTGCTGAGAGCAAACGAGTGACTATTAATGACAGTTGGGACAACAGCAAACAACAGAATGTCTGATCACTGTGCATGGGAGGCGTGGACAGTGACTAGTGGGTGACCAGGGTCCTCACTGCCACTGTAGCCAGATATGGAACACAGCCTAGAGCTCCACCAGTTGTAGTCATTCACAGAGTGGACTCTTAGTGTTTGAAAATGCTGTTCCCAAATAATTTTAGTAAGATGAAATAGGGGGGCAAAAAGGAAATCTAAATAATTAGAAAAATGTAAAGATTAGGGCAAAAACTGAGGTGATGTTAAATGGCAAAAGCAAAATACAAAGTGTATTGCAAGCACGTATCTGATCGCCTACGTAAACGGACAAAGGCACAAGGAGACATGTCCAGTCTCCACACAGAGGAAAGGCTGAAAGGAATCACACTATGATTGCAATCGTGATTACCTACCTCTAGGTCGTCAGATTTCTATTGGCTTTCATATTGCTATTTTTGTAATATTTTCCAAATGTTTGATAAGCATGTTTTACTTTTAAAATCAAAGCGGTCGGGGGGAGCTTTAACGCTGTTTCAAGAGACAGAAACGGTTCATTCCTTCACAACTGCTTGCTGGTCTAGACTTGGGGTGGAGAACAGGACGCAGGCCCCGCCTGGGCAGGCTCTGCTGTGGGCAGGGGCCCGAGGACCAAGCAGGTGGGCGAATGCCAGGAGGCCTGGCTATTTGGCGACACCTCCCCATCCGAGGAGGCAGGCTCAGGGAGCTCTGGAGACGGGGCAGTGGGAGAGTCGTGAGCTCGGGAACAAGGGCCTGGTGGCCAGTGACATTCTGAGTGCGCCTGGAGGCTGCTAGGCCATGTAATTGGCACTGAGCCTGTGGCTAAGACCTGAGACAGACACACAAACTCACGCGTGGGTCAGAGCAAGGGGTAG
Source organism: Aethalodelphis obliquidens (assembly GCF_003676395.1). Lineage (NCBI taxonomy): Eukaryota > Metazoa > Chordata > Mammalia > Artiodactyla > Delphinidae > Aethalodelphis > Aethalodelphis obliquidens. Next base: position 1,039,326 of record NW_020838007.1, read on the forward strand.
GGGCCATGGTAGAAGCGCTTAACCACATGCAAAGAGAAAAGGGAGGAACGGGAGGAACAGCATTCAGGGCGGAAGGAAGAGTAAGCCTACGGCCAGCCCGGGGAGGAAGAGTTTGCTGCCCCTGTGTTCTCTTGTGGTTTAGACACTACGTCTCCAGCAGCACCCCTCAACAGGGCCTATGCACCTGTGCCTCTGATGCCCTGGTAGCTCCTCGGCCTCCTCCTACCAGCCCTCAAAGCGCCACGACACTCAGAGAACACAAGGCCCCACTGCAGAGAAGCCTGGGGCAGTCCACTAGGGATTCCAAGATTGGGCAGTGCTAATCTGTGGTCCTAGAAGCCAAAACGGCTGGTTGCCTCTAGGTGAAGGATTGGCCGGAAAGGGGCCCCAGGAGAGGTTCTAGGTGATGGAAATAGTCTCCATTTTTATTTGGGTCTTGGTGACACAGATGAACACTTTTGTCCAAATTCAATAGACCACGTACTTAAGATCGGGACAGTTCGCTGTATGTAAATTACACCTGGATACAAAATAAAAAGGCTCAGGCCAGACTCTGGGTAACCCAGGCAGCGCGCTTGGGGGAGTCATGGAAGGTGGGAGGGAAGGCCTACCGGGGGAGGTGCCAGGCAGCAGGGCTATGGACGGAGCTCCAAGACGGCCACACGAGCAGGTGGACAGTGACAGTCAAAAGGCCAGTGGCCCAGGGTGCTGCGGTGGTTAGACCATGGCCGTGCTGAGGGACGACCACTGGGCCCAGAGAGCCAGCCACAAGGGAACCTGGGTGAACCCTCCAGGAGTTGGGGAGAGTCAGCACTTATTGTGCACCTACTGTGTGCCAGACCCTGGGCTGGAGAGGCGCGGCTCACTGAGTTACGCTGCGGCCCTGAAGGTCACTTGATCCCTGAGCAGAGGAGGAGCCCGAGGCTTAGGGCTGCAGCTGGCGTGAGGCAGAGCCCAGGCCGCCTTCTTCCAGAGTCAGAACTGAGCTTCCCACCTCTGGTCGCACGGGCTGTGGCTGGGACCCTACGGGACAGAGAGCTGCCTGGCTGCCCGCGGGGCTGGGTGAGAAAAGAGTCAGCCTGTTAGAAACCAGAACTGTGTGCGCCGGCAATTAGTCCTAAGCATGCTGTGCTGAAGTCTCAGGTCTCAAGAACTTTTAGAAGGGCAAACACAGGTGGAAAAGGTGGAGCACGTGGGGCCTGGGGTGGTGGGTGAGGGCCAGGGGCCTGGGATGCCGCACTGGGGTTTGTCTCGTGTCCTTCGTCAATGACAAGCCCCCTATGGTCTCTGCAACTGCATTCGCGTTGTGAAGAGCCCTCCGCGGTGGGCGGTGCTGCCTGGAAGGGGGCGTGACCGCTTCGCCCACTGGCCAAGGGACACAAGTGTTTGCCCCGCGTGTGCATGGAGGCTCCCGCGGCAGGGGAATCTGAGCTCCGCTCTGCACGCAGGGAGCCAGCGAATAAACCCTCTTCTTCCCCCTCCAGGCTCCTGCCAGCCTCCCCTTGCCAAGCCCGGTCCAAAGCTGCCAGCGGATGCAGCGCGGGGTTTTGAGGCAGCCGGTGGCTGGGAAGGGCATCATCACACATGACTGTCACCTTTGAAAACGGAATCTGGAGGTAAAAGGCTAAGTTATGGTACATTTTAATAATGGATTCCGATGTGTCTGGTTAGAAGATTGTGGTAGATTTATTAGGAAAAAAGCAATGAAAATATACAAAACTATCCCATTCGAATGTTTATTTATTTAACATTTTTAATTATGTAAATATGCAAGTATGTTCTTAAAAGCACAGGAAAGAAGGGCAGGTACCTCTTGGAGGTGGAGTGGAGGGGCTTCTCTGCTCTGGCCCTCATGCCTTGTTTTACAGGCTTTGCATGGTTTGAACTTGCAAAAATGAGCATGAATTTTTATTTTTATTTTTTCCACCTGCGGGGCATGTGGCATCTTAGTTACCTGGACCATGGATCGAACCCATGCCCCTTGCAGTGGAAGCATGGAGTCTTAACCACTAGACGGCCAGGGAAGTCTGAAATATTTTTATAATTTAAAAAATTCATGGGCTTCCCTGGTGGCGCAGTGGTTGAGAGTCCACCTGCCGATGCAGGGGACACGGGTTCGTGACCCGGTCCGGGAAGATCCCACATGCCGCAGAGCGGCTGGGCCCGTGAGCCATGGCTGCTGAGCCTGCGTGTCCAGAGCCTGTGCTCCGCAGCGGGAGAGGCCACAACAGTGAGAGGCCCACGTACCGCAAAAAAAAACAAACAAAAAACCCCACTACCATTTACAATAGCTCCAAAACACATGAAATACTTGCTATAAATCTAACAAAATATGAACAGGAACTCTATGCTGAAAACTACAAAATTCTGATGAAATAAATCAGAGAAGATCTAAATACATAGAGAGACAGGCTACGTGCATGGTTTGGAATAGTCAAAATAGTAGAGATGCCAATTCTCCCCAAACTGATCTACAACTTCAATGTTATTACAATAAAAATTCCAGTGGCCGAATTTTTAAAATAGATATAGACAAGCTGACTGTAAAATTTACATGGGAAGTCAAAGGAACTAAAACCATTCAAACAATTTAGAAAAATATGAATAAAATTGGAGGACTCACAGAACCTGATTTAAGACTTACTGTATAGTTGCAGTAATCAAGACAGTCTGGTACTGCCACAAGGGTAGACAGATCAATGGAACTGGAAAAAATCCAGAAATCAGCTTTCACAAATGTAGCTAACTGATTTTTTGGTGATAAAATATCTAACATAAAATTTGCCACTCTAACCATTTTTTTTAAATAAATTTATTTATTTGTGGCTGCGTTGGGTCTTCGTTGCAGTGTGCGGGCTTCTCATTGCTGTGGCTTCTCTTGTTGCAGAGCACAGGCTCTAGGCACGCGGACTTCAGTAGTTGTGGCTCGCGGGCTCTACAGCTCAGGCTCAGTAGTTGTGGTGCACGGGCTTAGTTGTTCCAAGGCATGTGGGATCTTCCCGGACCAGGGCTCAAACCCATGTCCCCTGCACTGGCAGGCGGATTCTTAACCACTGCGCCTCCAGGGAAGTCCCCTAACCATTTTTTAATTGTGGTTAAATATACATAACAAAATTTAGCACCTTGATCATTTAAGTGTACAATTCAGTGGTATTAAGCACATTCACAATGTTGTGCAGCCATCGGCACTATCTATTTTCAAAACATTTTCATCACCCCAAGTAGAAGCTCTACCCATTAAGTAATAACTCCCCAGTCTCCAGCCTACCTCCAACCCCTGGAACCTCTAATCTACTTTCCGTCACTACTAAATACTCATATAAGTGAAATCATAAATATTTGTCCTTTCATATCTGGCTTATTTCACTTAGCATAATGTGTTAAAGGCTCATCCATGTTGTGGAATATATGAGAACTTCATTTTTATGGTTGAATAACATTCCATTGTATGTATGTACACATTTTGTTTATCCATTCATGGATAAACATGTGAACAAACATGACATTTATGTTGTTTCCACACGTTGCCTATTGTAAATAATGCTGCTATGAACATTGAGTTCCTGTTATCAAATCTTTGGGGTGTGTATCAATACCTAGGAGTGGAATTGCTGATGATATGGTTATTGTATCTTTCACCTTTTGGGGAACTATCAAACTGTCTTCTGCAGCAGCTGCACCATTTTATATTCCCACCAGTAAGGTACAGGGTTCCAATATCCCCCATGTTTGCCAACTCTTATTTTCTTTTTTTTTTTTTTTGTTTTTTTTTTTTTTGCGGTACGAGGGCCTCACACTGTCGTGGCCTCTCCCGTTGCGGTGCACAGGCTCCGGACACGCAGGCTCAGCGGTCATGGCTCACAGGCCCAGCCGCTCCGCGGCATGTGGGATCTTCCCGGACCGGGACACGAGCCCGTGTCCCCTGCATTGGCAGGCGGACTCTCAACCACTGCGCCACCAGGGAAGCCCCTGTTTGTTTGTTTGTTTATTTTTTTGCGGTACGTGGGCGTCTCACTGCTGTGGCCCCTCCCGCCGCAGAGCACAGGCTCCGGACGCACAGGCCCAGCGGCCATGGCTCACGGGCCCAGCCGCTCCGCGGCATGTGGGACCTTCCCGGACCGGGGCACGAACCCGTGTCCCCTGCATCGGCAGGCGGACTCTCAACCACTGTGCCACCAGGGAAGCCCTGTTTGTTTGTTTTTAATCATAGCCATCCTAGTAGGTGTGAAGCAATATCTCATTGTGGTTTGATTTGCATTTCCCTAATGACTAATGATGTTGAATATCTTTTTTTTATTTTATTTTTATTTATTTATTTTAAATTTTATTTATTTATTTATTTATGGCTGTGTTGGGTCTTCGTTTCTGTGCGAGGGCTTTCTCTAGTTGCGGCAAGTGGGGGCCACTCTTCATCGCGGTGCGCGGGCCTCTCACTATCGCGGCCTCTCTGTGGCGGAGCACAGGCTCCAGACGCGCAGGCTCAGTAATTGTGGCTCACGGGCCTAGTTGCTCCGTGGCATGTGGGATCTTCCCAGACCAGGGCTCGAGCCCATGTCCCCTGCATTGGCAGGCAGATTCTCAACCACTGCGCCACCAGGGAAGCCCTATTTATTTATTATTATTTTTGGGCACGTAGCTTGTGGGATTTTAGTTCCCTGTTCAGGGATCAAACCCGAGCCCTGGCAGTGAAAGCACTGAGTCCTAACCACTGGACCGCCAGGGAATTCCCTTGAGCATCTTTTAATGTGCTTATTTGCCATTTGTGTATCTTCTTTGGAGAAATGTCTATTCAAGTCCTTTTCTCCTTTTTTAATTGGGTTGTCTTTTTGTTGTTGAGTTGTAGGAGTTTTTTTTTTTTTTAATTGAGGTAAAATTGACATACATTATATTAGTTTCAGGAGTACTACATAAAGATTCAATATTTGTATTCATTGCAAATTGATCACCATGATAAATCTTAACATCCGTCACCATACCCACTTACAGATTTTTTTTCTTGTGATGAGAACTTTTAAGATTTACGCTCTTAGCAAGTTCAAATATGCAATACAGTATTATTAACTATAACCACCATACTGTACATTACATCCCCATGACTTATTTATTTTATAACTGGATGTTTGTACATTTAAAAACATCTAGAATGAATTTTTATTTTTTTCTTCCAACTTTATTGAGATATAATTGACATACAGCACTGTGTAAGTTTAAGGTGTACATCGTAATGATCTGACTTACACACATCATGGAATGATTGTCACAGTAATGTTAGTGAACATCCATCATCTCATATAGATACAAAATTAAAGAAATAGAAAACATTTTTTCCTTGTAATGAGAACTCTTAGGATTTACTCTCTTATCAACTTTCATATATAACATGCAACAGTGTTAATCCTATTTATTATGTTGTACATTCCACCCCAGTACTTATTCATCCTATAATTGGAAGTTTGTACCTTTTGACTGCCTTCATCCAATTCCCCTCCCCTCCCCCCACCTCTTGTAACCACAAATCTGATCTTTTTTTCTATGAGTTTGTTTGAAGTGTAATTGACCTACAACACTATGTTAATTCCTGGTTCACAACGTATAGATCCTATATTTCCATACATTTAAAAATGATCACCTCGGGGCTTCCCTGGTGGCACAGTGGTTGGAGGTCCGCCTGCTGATGCTTTTTTTTTTTTTTTTTTTTTTGCGGTACGCGGGCCTCTCTCACTGTCGTGGCCTCTCCTGTTGCGGAGCACAGGCTCCGGACACGCAGGCTCAGCGGCCATGGCTCACGGGCCCAGCCGCTCCGCGGCATGTGGGATCTTCCCAGACCGGGGCACAAACCCGTGTCCCCTGCATCGGCAGGCGGACTCTCAACCACTGCACCACCAGGGAAGCCCGCAACTGATTTTTGTGTGTCGATTTTATATCCTGTAACTTTATTCGTTTATTAGTTCTAACAGTATTTTGTATAATCTTTAGGGTCTTGACATACAAAATCATGTCGTGTGCAAACATAGGTAATTTTACCTTCCTTTTCAATTCAGATGACTTTTATTTCTTTTTCTTGCCTAATTTCTCTGGCTAGAACTTCTAATAATATGTTGAGTAGAAGTGTTGAAAGCACACATCTTGGTATTGTTCTTGATTTTAGAGACAGAGCTCTTCTTTTTCAATGTAGACATTTACAGCTATAAATTTCCCTCTGAGCACTGTTTTCACTGAACACCTTAAATGTTGGTATATTGTGTTTTCATTTTCATTCATCTCAAGGTATTGTCTTACTCCCTTTGTGATTTATTCTTTGACCCATTGGTTGCTTAAGAGTATATGTTGTTGAATTTTCACATATTTGTGAGTTCTTCAGCTTTCCTTCTGTTATCCATTTCTAGTTTCAATCCATCATGATTGAAAAGAATATTCTGAATGATTTCAACCTTTTAAAATTTATTAAGACTTGTTTGGCAGCCTAACATATGATCTGTGCAGGAGAATGTTCCATGAGCACTTGAGAATAATGTGTATTCTGCTGCTGTTGTGTGGTGTTCTGTTTATGTCAGGTCTAACTGGTTTATAATGTTGTTCAAGTTCTCTATTTCCTTATTGTTCTTCAATCTGGTTGTCCTATCCATTACTGAATGTGGGTATTGAAGTATCCAGCTATTATTGTAGTATTGTACATTTCTCCCTTCAGTTCTGTCCATCTTGATTTATTTAATCTTTTGTCAATATATAATGACCTTCTTTGTCTCTTGTAATCTTTTTTTAAAATTTATTTTTATTTATTTATTATTTTTGGCAGCATTGGGTCTTCGTTGCAGTGTGCGGGCTTTCTCTAGTTGCAGTGAGCAGGGGCTACCCTTCATTGTGGTGCGTGGGCTTCTCATTGCGGTAGCTTCTCTTGTTGCGGAGCACGGGCTCCAGGCATGCGGGCTTCAGTAGTTGTGGCTTGCAGGCTCTAGAGTGCAGGCTCAGTAGTTGTGGCACACGGGCTTAGTTGCTCCATGGCATGTGGGATCTTCCCGGACCAGGGCTCAAACCCATGTCCTCTGCATTGGCAGGCGGATTCATAACCACTGCGCCACCAGGGAAGCCCTCATGTAATCTTTTTTAATTGAAATTGTTTGTCTGACAATAATATAGTGACCTCAGCTCTTTTGTTTATTATTTGCAAAGAATACCTTTTTCCATTCTTTTATCAATACTCTCAAGCTCTTTGTGTTTTTATATCTAATGTGAACCTCTGGTAGACCTCATAAAGATAAGGTCCTGTATTTTTATCCATTCTGCCAGTCTCTGTCTTTTAATACGAGAGTTTAGTCCATTTATTTTATTTTATTTTTTTTTTGGCCATGTCACACTGCTTAGTTCCCCACCCAGGGATTGAACCTGGGCCCTCAGCAGTGAAATCTCTGAGTCCTATCCAGTGGACCACCAGGGAATTCCCTAATGTAATTAGTAGTAAAGAAGGATTTATTTTATTTATCAATTTTAGACAATATTTATTTCTTATTCTGGCAGTGAGGAATTAGCTCTTCTGTGATACTGTAACCCCCACTTTTCTCCTTTCATCCTCACAATATATTTTTCCACTGTGTATAGTTAAATCAATAGTTAGTGTTTACATTATTGACCAAGTAAGTAAACTTTGTTCACTCAAGCTGTAAATTATTATTACATTTTCTTTTTCTTACAAGTTTATTTTATCTGGAGTTAATAATTATTTCTTTCTTCAATTTTTTTAGTTTTCTAAGTACCTAGAGCTGTTCTCTTCCAAAGGTTCCAAACACATAGCAATAATTTTTCCAAATATTCAACCCATAACTGATCAATTCCATCTTTTTCTTGGAGACGTAATCCCACAGACCTCTGTCTTTCTGCTCCACTTTGGACTGGTTGCTCACTAAACCTGGTACACAAATGTTGTCCTGGAACTTCCTTTTGCCAGTCAAGAAAGATTATTTTTGTCATTTAGCTATTTGTTTTCTGTGTGTCTTTTGTGTTTTTTGTTCTTCAATCTCCCCATTACTGCCTCTTTTTTAAAAAATTTAGTTGATTTTTTTGGTAGCATACCACTTTAACTCCCTTCCCCTTTCCTTTTCTGTATATTTTTATTTTCTTAGTAATTACCTTGGGAATCACAATTAACATCTTAAATTTATAACAATTATAAAATAAATATAACACATAAACAATTTCAATTAAGTAACAATTTTAAAAAATTATTGGACTTCCCTGGTGGCCCAGTGGTCAAGACTCTGTGCTTCCACTGCAGGGGGCATGGGTTCATGCCCTGATTGGGGAACTTCCACATACCGTGCAGCACGGCCAAAAAGAAAGAAAAAAATATTTTAAAATTATAATATAAAATACTGTGAATTATACTAACTTATTTTCAATATTAAATTATATTACATCTCCATCCTTCCTCTTCTGGCCTCCATGATTTATGAGGAGAAATCAGCTATTCATCTTATCGAGAATCTCTTGTACATACTGAGTCACTTCTCTCTGGCTGATTAAAACAATTTTTTTTGTCTTTGGGTTTCCACAATTTGAACATAATGGATCTCCTCTGGATAATGATTAGACGGGGTGGGCATGTGACCCAGTCTGCCATGAGGCAGGAGGGGAGGCTGCTGTGTGTCTGGTTGTCTCCTCACTCCTAAGAAGGGGACTCACCAGGGGAGACCATCCTTTCTGCCTTTGAATAGTGTGGCGCCATGTATAGTCTGGAACTGCTGCAGCCACCTCCCTACCTGCCTGAGCATGATGCCAATGCACAGAATAGGCTACAAGGGCAGAGAAGGGGAGCAGAAGCTGTACTTGTGGGATTCTTGTCAGGTGAGAAAGAGTCCATACTGTTTATACCAGTTTGGTTTGGCAGGACCACCACTTCGTGCCTAGGATGTAGCAATTAAGGAGGCGCTTGCTGTCAGATGCTGATGCTGCACTGTGTGACCCCGAGAGTGAGTGTTTCCTTAAATGTTTCACCCTAAGTGCCTCACTCATCTCTTCCTGGTCCTGACCCTATGTGATTCAAAGTTTTCTGAACCTACAGCTGAAAGGTTCTAACTGACAAGCAGAGGACACTGAAATGTAAGGAATGGACAGGTAAGAGGAACTCAGAAAAGGAGATGAATAACAGCTGCTCTGTTTGGGCCAGCGTGCTGTTATATCATAATGGTGCCAGCGGCCAGCCCAGCCTTCAGCCTAATACTAAAATTGCCCTCCAAATTTTCAGTCATAGCCATCTTATTGTCATGATTTTCTACAGTATATTACTGCATCTGACCTGAACAATATATGCTTCTTTGAATTTATTAAAATGTTTTATGGTCCAGTGTAGGATACTTTTTATATTTTATGTAGGTGTAGAACTCAGTATGTGTTTTTATGCCTTATTATTCTGCTGTTCAACTCATCTTTATTCTTATTTTTGTTTATTTTATACATCACAGTCTGATAGTGGTGTGTAATATATTTTACTATAACTGTGTTTCTATTAGTTGTATTGTATTTCTAAAGACCGTTTCCTGGTTTGTGTTGCTGTATAATTTGGTGCATTTGGTTTCACAATGACTTTTTATTCTGTGTATTTTTTGCACATCTTTTCTAATAACATTACATATTCAGAGTTTGTCCTTTGATCTGATCTGAGATTTTCATATTTTTATATAGGAATTTTAGCTATTTATGTGTTTCTTATTTATTTACATTTCCCTTATTTGCTACACTTAGTTTCACTTTCCATCGTCTAATTTTCTTGTATTTTGATGTTGTTTTTTAATGATTCCTTGCCATTTCTTTTTTATTTACAACGTGAAGAAAGTGTCTAGCATACTTCTGGTTACATACTCTTGATTTTTGCTGTATGAATTACCTTCTTCCTTTTATCTCTTGTAATAATTTATAAGGTAGACATACAGCATTTTACACTGAAAAAATATCTGAAATTATATATATATTTTTTGATGTGGACCATTTTTAAAGTCTTTATTGAATTTGTTACAGTATTGCTTCTGTTTTATGTTTTGGTTTTTTGGCCGTGAGGCATATGGGATCTTAGCTCCTCGACCAGGGATCGAACCCGCACCCCCTGCCTTGGAAGGTGAAGTCTTAACCACTGGACCGGCAGGGAAGTTCTATAATTTTTTAAAATAACCTTTTTCCTCATTTTATGTAAAACAAAGACTTAGTACCTTGCTCTTTCTACCCTCTTTCTTCCTATCTGATTGCATTAATCTGAGGTTAAAACCCCCTATTTTATTTTATTTTAATTTTTATTTTATTTATTTTTTTTCTTTTGCGGTACGCGGGCCTCTCACTGCTGTGGCCTCTCCCGTTGCGGAGCACAGGCTCTGGACGCACAGGCTCAGCGGCCATGGCTCACGGGCCCAGCCGCTCCGCGGCATGTGGGATCTTCCCGGACCGGGGCACGAACCCGCGCCCCCTGCATCGGCAGGCGGACTCTCAACAACTGTGCCACCAGGGAAGCCCAAACCCCCTATTTTAAAAAATCGCTCTTTCTCAATTTTTTTCCTTTTGCATTTTGTTTGTTACTATAGCAACAACAATTATTTCAACTTATCAGCATCGGTCTCTACTGAGTGTTTTTATTCAGTTATCTCTCTATCTTTAGCTAGTTTCAAGGCTCATTGCCAGTTCTTTTCTCTTGTTTCATCATTCATGAGTTTCTGATTCATGTCCCGGTGATTTATTGTATGACTCTGAGCAATTTTTGCAAAAAAGGGAGTTAGTTGGGTCGTGTATTAGTCACAAACTCTTGTGGTTTCAAGTGACAGAATCCAAATTCAAATTGATTTCAGTTAAAAAAAAAGAGAATACATTGTCTCATGAACCTGTAAAGTCCAGGCTCAACTGAATACAGCCTCGAACTCTGTCATCAGGAAACTGTCTCCATCTCTGGACCCTGCTTTCCCCATCTCAGCTTCATTCTCCGAGGGCAGTTCTCACATGGTGGCACGTCTGGCCCCAGACTCGTACTCCCTGCCCTGGCACCCAGGCAGAAGGAGAGCACTCCTTTCCCAATTGTTTCTGCAGAAGTCTGGGCTGAGGGATTTCCCTGGCGGTCCAGTGGGTAAGACTCCACGCTCCCAATGCAGGGGGCCTGGGTTTGATCCCTAATCAGGGAACTAGATCCCGCATGCCGCAACTAAGAGCCTGCATGCTGCAACTAAGAGTCAGCATGCCACAACTAAAGTTCCCGCACATGGCAGCAAAGATCCCGCCTGCCACAACTAAGACCCGGCGCAGTCAAATAAATAAATATATATTTTTAAAAGTCTGGGCTGGGCTTCCCTGGTGGCGCAGTGGTTAAGAATCCGCCTGCCAGTGCAGGGGACATGGGTTCGAGTCCTGATCCGGGAAGATCCCACATGCCGCGGAACAACTAAGCCCGTGCGCCACAACTACTGAGCCTGTGCTCTAGAGCCCGTGAGCCACAACTACTGAGCCCGCATGTTGCAACTACTGAAGCCCATGAGCCCGTGCTCCGCAACAAGAGGAGCCACCATAATGAGAAGCCTGTGCACCGCAATGCAGAGCACCCCCAGCTTGCTGCAACTAGAGAAAGCCTGCGTGCAGCAACAGAGACCCAACACAGCCATAAATAAATAAATAAATAAATAAAAGTCTGGGCTGAGTGTCAATGGCCTGGATCAGGTCTCATACCTATCCTTTAAACCAACGTCTACGACTCTGATTGTGGAGCCCTGGATCACATTCTTACTCTTGACTTGGGGGTGGGGCCAGCCCTGCAAACCACATAAGGGTGTAAAAGGGACAGTTCACCAAAAAAAGACCCGGATTGTTGCTACCAGAAGGAGAAGGGGTCAATGCTGGGTAGGCAAAAAATAACAGATATCCATTGTTTTCTAAGATTCTAGATCTGTGAACTGTCACCACTCTAGAGAGACAATAAGGAAGACATCCAGGTGGCCAGCTGGCCATCTAAGCAGGGTCTTAGGCTTAGATAGTGGTTTAGCATGGTCTCACAGTGTTCCAGTGCCTCGTTCTCAGGTTCTCAGGTCTGTGCTTCTGGAAATCTGTTGATGTCAGTCTAGCTAGATGATTGTCCCCTATGGGCCTGTCTCACGCCAGCCTGACTCAGCAGAGACAGATGTATATCTAAATCCCATCTTAGAGGGAACAGTAATTGCCAAAGGACCTAAACAGGGCTGTCTCCTGGTCAGTGCATTTTCCCTGTCAAAAACCACAAATGAAGCCAAACTCTAATCATAAGGTAGCTTAGTGACCACAGAACCAATCAAGAGAAGTTCTCTGGAGAAAGGTTATTGGCCAGATGCATCATGCCATGATAATATGGTGACTTTAAATGTCCATAAACACTGGAAGAATGAAGAGAGGACATATTACAAGGCTGAAAGGTAGGAAAGAACTGAGAGCTGCCTGGTCCGGCTGGAGCACAGGGAGGGCAGGTGAGGACGGCAGGTAATGTTGTGTGTCAATTATACCTCAACTTAAAAAAAGCGAATAAAACAGTGCTTTTCAAAGTTTAATATCCATATGAACCACTGGGGAATCTTATTAAAATACAGACCCTGAATCAGTGGTCTGGGGTGGGGCCTGAGATGCCGCCTTCCAAACAAACCCCCACATGATGCTGATGCTTCTGGTCTGGAGACCACACTTTGAGCAGCTACAATTTCCAAAATATTAAGAAATAGAATTTATAGGTGTTTGTGAGGGTTGGATGGGAAGAGGGGTTGGGAGCAAGGAAAAATGCATTGTTAAGGACCATCCCCAAACTTCCAGCTTGAGTATCTGGGTGGTGATGCAATCCACGAGTACAAGACGAGGAACAGGTTTGCGTGGGGTCGATAATAATGAGATAACATTTATTGGGTATATATTATGTGCCAGGTTCTTTACATATGCTGTCTTATTTATTCTGTACAATAGGGAGGTAGGTGCTATTATGATTTTCTTTTTTTTTTTTTGCTGTACGCGGGCCTCTCACTGTTGTGGCCTCTCCCGTTGCGGAGCACAGGCTCCAGATGCGCAGGCTCAGCGGCCATGGCTTACGGGCCCAGCCGCTCCATGGCATGTGGGATCTTCCCAGACCGGGGCACCAACCCATGTCCCCTGCATCGGCAGGCGGGCTCTCAACCACTGCGCCACCAGGGAAGCCCCCCTATTGTGATCTTTAAGAGTGAGGAAACTGAGGCCAAGGTCATACAGGTAGTAAGTGGAAGAGCCAAGATTCAAACTCTTTCTGGTAGTCTGAGGGCAGAACTCCTGCAGTTAACCATTGGCAGTTTGGAAATGTGAAGTTGAAGCCCCTGTAGGATGTCACAAGATGTCCGGGTGGACAAGCTGACCACATATTCTGACAGTTAAAGACCTGGGAGGAAGTGAGGCATCAGTGGGAATTAAACCATGCAAGAACGGCGACAACCTACCCTCTCAGAGTGCTGCCAATCTTGTTCCATTTTCCTTTGGCATTTAATTATTACAGAGGAGGACTCTGAAGAAAACCACCTTTTAGCTTCTTAAATAAATAATCTTTCTTTTTTTTTTTCCTGATTGGATACTGTGTTCTTTATCCCTGAAATTTAAGAACTTTTCCAGGTTATGTCTTGAAGTTGGTTTCTGCTTATTAATTTTTCTGGATTCAGAGAACTCACTCAATTTTCCACTTCTACCTCAGATCTTTTTAGACCTAAGGCAAGTTTTCTTTTACTATAATTTAAGTTATTGTCTCTAATTGATTTGCTCTGTCTTCTTTGGGGGGTGCCTATAGTTTGACTCTCCGTAGTATTCTCCTGTACATTTTTTTCTCTCTTAAAGAATTTCATCACTGACTTTTTCTTCTATACTGCTGATTTGCTCTTCTACATTGTTAAGTCTGCTTTTTAGTGCTCCAACCATTGCTTTTACTTTGGCTATCATGGTTTTAATTTCATGGAACTCTCCATTTATCTTGGCCTGTTCTTTAAAAGATGCAATGTCCTCTTTTAGTTGAGAGTAAGAATTAGGTGTTTTCTGGAACTGGGCTCTGCTTCATGGACTAAATATATTGCAAAGGAGTAATTTTTGGCTCTAGCACTTTATTTTTCTCATATGCCACATATTTCTCTCCCCAGAGGGTTAAATTTTTTTTTTTTTCCTTATTCACCTTTGATATTGTCTAGTTGATCTTTGTTGTTGATGCCTGGACGTCCAGGCTTACAAGATCACAATGTTGGACAATCAGGATGCAGGGTTCCCCACCTTTACTCCCCATGCAGAGATGGCCCGGGTGTCGGTTCAGAAGCAGTGGTTAGATCATCTTCTGTCTCATTGTTAGCTATTCTTGGCATTCACTTGCTTCAAGATTCCGACTTTTATTTTTCAACCTCTGGTGTCTGTGACTATTTCTGAGGCTCAGGGTGTTTGTCTCATATTCTCTAGATCTTGATGCTTTGGACTTCAGTGTTTCTATCTTTGCGTTTCTATTTCAGTATGTCCTATGTCTGAGACGCTGTCCATCTGTACCAATCTGAGTCTCAGTCTCTGAATCTCAATGTTTTTTTTCAGTGTCTCAGCCCCGTACTCCCGAACCCCTTACTGATCTTTATATTTCATCATAGCACTTATCACAACTCGAGTCTCCCTCCCTCCCTTCCTCGCGACCCATCCATCCATCGATCCACATCTCCTTCTGCTGGAATGTAACTCGTGGCAGAGTGGACGCACAGGATCAGGGTAACTTGTTGAACGAGCCTCTGTCTGATCAGCGGGTCCCGTCCTGGCCTCTCGTCTCGGCCTCCACCTCTAGGTTTCACACTTTCTCAGGATGCAAATGTCTTTCTCGGTCTCGGTCACCCTTCCAGTTTCTGTCCGTGTGTAGAGGACTCTAAGTCCGTGTGGGCCGCGGACTCGCACAGGCATGGCCAGGGCGCGCGGCAAGGTATGGTGGAGGTTCCTTTCCTAGGCCCCGCAGGCCCACTGGCTCAGCCTCCGCGTCCCCTGCGCCTAGGGGTCCGCCTCCCGCGAGTGCACGTGACCGCGTCCCGCAGAGCCGCCGCAGTGCCCCGCCCCGAGCGCGCGGCTTCCGCCGGCCGCGCAGCCCCGCCCCCGTGCGCGGGGAGCCAATCCGCGCGCACGTCTCCCGGCCCCGCCCGACGCCCTCATCGGCGCGCGCCCCTCCCTCCGCCTGCCGGCCCGCCCGTCAGTCAGTCAGGCAGGCAGTAGGTCCGAGCGGCTGGCTGCTCCTCGGCTCTCCCGAGCGGCGGCCTCCCTCTTTCCTCCCGGCCAGCGGCGGCGGCGGCTGCAGCGGCGGCGGCGCGGTCCCCCGGGAGGCGCGGAGTGGGCCGAGCGGCGGCCGCGGAGCGTCGAGCCCAGCGCGGCGGCTGCGGCGGCCCGGCAGCCAACATGGCGGCGGCGGCGGCGGGCGCGGGCCCCGAGATGGTCCGCGGGCAGGTGTTCGACGTGGGGCCGCGCTACACGAATCTCTCTTACATCGGCGAGGGCGCCTACGGCATGGTGTGGTGAGTGTCCGCGCCCCGCAGCTCGGCCGCCCCTGCCTGGGCCTGGCGGACGCAGCCGCGGTCTCGCCCGGGCTTTGGCCCGGCCCCGGCCCCCGACCTCGGCCTCCACCTGGGCTGCGCCGTCGTCCGCGAGCAGGGGGCCTCGGGCCGGGCCGGGCCGTCGGGCCTGGGCGTTGCTCTTCGCTGGGCCCGAGGGGCGGAGGCTGGGGCCGGGACCCCGGGACCGGCAGCGAGGCGCCCCCGCCCCCAGTGTGCGCACAGCGCGGCCTCGAATTCCTTCGGATGCTCGTCGCGGCGTGTGTGCACAGCTCCGAAATAATCATATGATTTTCCTCCCCTCGCCTGCGTTTTCCGCGAACGGCTTTCGTTAAGTGCCTTCCGTGGTGCCAGGCGGGCTCTCCTACGCAGGCTTTCTAAAAGGCGTTAGTGGCACCAGTGTTCGTTGTGGAATATTTCAATCTTGAAGTCTTCAAAGGGTTTTTAATACCGTACTGCTAGCGTTTCAGGAAGGATAAGCCAGTATTGCTCTTTTGGTTTATTAAGGAGTCATTTGGAGTTGGGCCTAATTTGACTTGTTTTTCTCTTGCCCCGCGTGGGCTCTCTTACCAGCATAAAGGCATCCAGACGTTTTAGCACAATTACTGTGAACTTTCTCTGTTAATGCTTTAGTGGTCAGTATGTGTGTAGCTCTAATGGAGTTCTTGCAGAATCACATTCAGGCTCTCTCGTCTCGATCCAGCTCACCGAAGCGTTTGTGGAATCGGGGTGACAGTCTTGTTTTTCATTAGAACCACCTAGCTGTCGTGTTTTGTGCTGGTGAAGACCTGTGCAAGTGTAGACTCCCTTACACCGAAATTTTCTCGTGAGTGTGTCTTTTCTGTTGAACGAAGGAAGCGAACTAATATTTATTGAACACTTCGTGGCAGGTACTGTGCTAGGTCCATTATCTCATTTGAACAAACAGCTGCAGGGAGGGGAACGCGGTGATGTCTTTCAGATGAGAAAGTATTTCGAGGTGAAACCAGTTCCTAAGGTCATACAACTAAAGAGGCATACTTGAGATTGTGGACTGAGATCCTGTTTCACTTGCTGCAGTTCTTTTCATTACACCCCACTTTCCTTAAATAGTGTTATTAATCATATTAGAATTTTAGGATGTTTTACTCTTAGCATTTCTATTTCAGAAATGTATTCAAATTTGAATGATCATAATTTCAGAAATACCATAGAGGGCATGTTTTGCCAAGTGTTAGTTAAAATTATTTTTTAAAAAAAGACTTTAATTGAATCTTGAATATTTTCATACTCTTTAGGAGCAAAATGTTTCACAGTGCACAACTGTGAAAATTAACATGAACTCAGAGGCTTAGGAGCCAAAAGAGAAATTAAATTAGGTCAGGCCTAAAAGAAATAAGGTCCTAGAATGTAACGGAGAGAAAGAACTGCCCGCAGCATCACTTCTGTTGCACCTGCTGGTAAGTATCCCAGTAAACATGTCTCTTTATGAGAGGTTCAGAATTGCCCATCACGTCCTTCAGTCCTTTAAAATATGTACTAAAAAAAACTAGTTTTATGACATTTCAGTTGCAAGTTTTTTTTTCTTTCTTTTTAATCTGAAGCTGATTTAGATAATTTTCTGGTAATTTTCTGTCACTGCTGTAGGCTTATTTGACCTTCTCAGTCTCTGTCAGGTGAAACATCAAGTCCTCTTACTATGATGTTCTTTTCTTAAGTAAGATCCAAGTACAAATATTATTGGAATTAGAATCTGGGTCCAAATTATAGCTTTTTATCTTCAGGTTGATGATATTTATTTAATATAAGAATTTAATCTACGTCATATGCTATTAGCATTTAGTAAATGTTGGTTAACAATGTTGAGTTTATGGAGGATTTCTTGATTGAAATGTTAATATTTGAATAGTGACATTTTTAAAAAATTAATGCTTCCAGAAGGATTTAAGGATTTTCAGGAAAAGAGGTTTTTCTTTTTTAATTTCCTGAATCAATTCATTAGGAATTTGCCTTTTTCTTGCAGAGTCCTTTCCTAATCATCAAGTGGAGGATATAAAGATGAAAAGTGGGGTTTGAATTGGGTCTTTAGGAGTGAGTGTGATTTTGATAGAAAGATAATAGGTGAAAGTGACAGTTTGAGCTGTGGAATCTAATCCTGGAAAAGTATTTAGGTGACAAACTTGTAGAGGACTCTAAAGGCAAAACTGAATTTGTTTGTATATTTGTGCAGTGGAGATGCATGAATGTTTTTGAAAAGAGGCAGGCACATGGTCAGTTTTGGAATTTGGTGGGACGATAGACCAACACTGGTGGAAATGACAGGGAAAAAAACAGGTGGGGAATCACCTAGGCTGTTGTAACCTTCTAGAGGTGAAGTAATATAGTGGGCATGGAAAATAGCAGATGGAGATGAGAGCCCTTATAAAGATAGAATCAGTAACAGGGGCTCTTGTCAGAAGAGTGATGGACTTCTAATCATGGCAAGTGTGGGATGAAGCAGAGGATGATGAGTGAGGTCTTAATGGGTAAGAGGTGAGAGAGGTGGGATTTGGATTTGAGAGGGATTTCCAGGCTTGATGATATGGCATGGACATGGCTGTTAATTCCAAGGCTTCTAGCGTGGGAGCCTGGGAGGATGGTGGTGCTGTTATAAGAGAAGGAATACCATATAGGCAGAGGAGGTTTGCTGAGGAGAAATAGTGAGTTCTGGTTTGGACTTGTTAAGTTTGTGATGCCTTTAGGCCATTTAAGCTATATCCAGAAGGCATCTTGAAAATAAGAGGGAAGTAAAATCTGGAGATGAAAATTTGTGTAAGTGATAGTCTTGGGTGGAGGAGCACAGATTCTTTTTTTTTAATTAATTAATTTTTGGCTGTGTTGGGTCTTCGTTGCTGCGTGCAGGCTTTCTGTAGTTGCAGCGAGCTGGGGCTACTGTTCGTTGCGGGGCACGGACTTCTCATTGCAGTGGCTTCTCTTGTTGCGGAGCACGGGCTCTAGGCACACTGGCTTGAGTAGTTGCGGTGCATGGGCTTAGTTGCTCTGTGGCATGTGGGATCTTCCCAGACCAGGGTTCAAACCCGTGTCCCCTGCATTGGCAGGCGGATTCTTAACCACTGTGCCACTAGGGAAGTCCAGAGGACAGATTCGTACTTGAGGTCATTGGTTAGGTGAAATTGCATGCATATGTTCTGTATGTTTACCTTTTTAGTGACACAATCCACAGCATTCATTAGATTTTCAAAGGGTCCATTATCCCAGAAAGGTTAAGAACCAGTGAGACAGAAGAGAAAGACCAAAGAGGTAGCTCTGGCAAACAAGTGCTTTTAATAGATGAGCAGAGGAAGAGGAAGCTCTGGACTGGTGAGATGTATAAGAATCAGGAAAAAAAAAAATAGTATGAAAGAGGAGAAATTGAAGCTCTTTGCTTGGTCATCTAATTAAGATAAGTATTTTGGATAAGTTCAGTTTGAAACACTTTCTAAAATGTGACTGAGAGGTCGTGGGGTCATCTCCATAGAGACACTAATTGAGGCCTTGAGAGTGGACAAGATGAGAAAAATGTGAGAGCTGAGCCAAAGGAATGCCTGACTTCAGGTGTCAATAGAGGGCAAGTTACAGAAGAGGACGGAGGAAATGTGGTCGGAGACCAGAGAACCAGAGTTCACACTATCAAAGGAGCCAAGGGAGGTCGTGGTCATTAGGGATTGGTTTAAATACTGTAGAGAGCACCGTGCAGCTGGAAGAGCAGCTGTTAGATTTGTTAACTTTCAACTCTTCTAACAGATGGGCTCTCTTCTCTTCTCTGCCATCCTGTGTGTGGTTGAGTTTGCTCCTCACCATGCCTTCTCACAAGACTTCAGGATCAAGCGATTCTTGGCCAAGAAACAAAAGCAGAATCATCCCATTCACCAATGGATTCCAGTGAAAACTGGTAATAAAATCAGATACAACTCCAAGAGAAGACATTGGAGAAGAACCAAGCTGGGTCTATAAGGAGCCTTGCATATGAGGTGGCACACATATTTATGCTGCATCTTACCGTGTCACTCTGAGAACATCACTACTGTCTGAACAGCTGGATGTGTTTTATTGCGAAAATGATTTTTCTCTTTGTGTGTTTGTGCACTAGTGCTTTGGCTCAGTAATAAATATGTGAGACCTTAAAAAAACCCAAAAAACCAGATGGTTCCTACTAAAATTTCATTGTGATCACATTCCTGATGGTATAATATCCTGTCCTGTGAAGTTTTTTTGTCGTTATGGCAGACTAATAGAACTTTTGTTACGTTTTGTTTTTTAAACATACATACATTAATTAATTAACATACATTAATTAATCCTCACACTGTCAAGGTGGTTACTTTAAGTAAGTGGGAATTTGAGACACAGAAGGGTTAACTTGCCCATGGACACCCAGCTCGCAAGTGATAGGGTATCCTAATCTGGTTCCTGAGTGATACTCAACCAAAGACCCAAGTTGAGAAAATACATGTTTTCAGTAACAGAAAATATCTGTTGTCTGCTTTTTGCTTGTGTCATGTTTTATTTTTTTTTAATTAAAAAATTTTTTTAAATTTATTTTTTGGCTGCCTTGGGTCTTCGTTGCTGCACGCAGGGGCTACTCTTTGTTGCAGTGTGCGGGCTTCTCATTACAGTGGCTTCTCTTGTTGCGGAGCACGGGCCCTAGGCGTGTGGGCTTCAGTAGTTGTGGCTCACGGGCTCTCTAGAGTGCATACTTAGTAGTTGTGGAGCACGGGCTTAGTTGCTCTGCAGCATGTGGGATCTTCCTGGACTAGGGCTCGAATCCATGTCCACTGCATTGACAGGTGGATTCTTAACCACTGTGCCACCAGGGAAGCCCTGTGTCACGTTTTAGCTTTTTTTTTTTGTTTTTTTTTTTACATTTTAGCCTTTTAAAAAACCTTTCAGGGCTTCCCTGGTGGCACAGTGGTTGAGAGTCCGCCTGCCGATGCAGGGGACACGGGTTCGTGCCCCGGTCCGGGAGGATCCCACATGCCACGGAGCGGCTGGGCCCGTGAGCCATGGCCGATGGGCCTGCGCGTCTGGAGCCTGTGCTCCGCAATGGGAGAGGCCACAGCAGTGAGAGACCCACGTACCGCCAAAAAACCAAAAACCTTTCATACGAGGTTATTCACTCAGAAAACTTTAACTGAGCACTTGTTATATGCTAGGATGCACATGGTCTCAGCCTTTTAGTACCCCTTAGTCCAGATAGTGGGATGGAGTTGGGCAGTAATGCAAAGAATGTACCAGTGTCATACAGAAGGGACGTGTGCAGTATTGTGAGGAAAAAAGAAGGCCTGAGTGACGGGGCTGTCTTTGTATGGCTTCACAAATTTTTGAGCTGGATGTTGATATGTGACTGGAAGTTTGCCTTGAGAAGTGCATTCTAGGTAGAGGAAGACGTACATGCAAAGGCACAGAAGTATGAAAACAGCACATCAGGTCAGGAAAACCAGGAGTTGTTTGGGAAGCTAGGGGTATGGGTTGAGTGCCTTCGGAAGAAAGCTGGAGTTAAGACAGTTGGGATGGGCCTGGCCAGATTCTGAAGACATTGTTTACTGAGTTTAGACTTGATTTTTTAGGTGAAAGTCATTAGAGGATGCCCTTTTTCTGCCAGTTCCTCATCACATTTTGTGTTCCCTTCCTTGTCTCTCTTATGCTCTCTACCTGCTTGTGCTTATTTTCTCTTCTTTCTTCTTATCTAGGGGTATTCAGTGGGTGTGATTTTTACCCCCTCTCCAGTGGCATTTTGAAATGTATGTGGGTTAGGTTTTGTTTTTTGGTTGTTAAATTGATTGGGGAGTGTTATTGGCCTTCGGTGTGTGTATGGTCAAGGCAGATGTGCTGAACAACCTGCAGCTCACGGTGTAGTCCTGCACTGGAGGACCATCCTGCTAAGAGGCCAGCAGTATTTCCCTCCAACCCATCCCCAAGAAACACTGGGCCCTGTTCAAGTCCAGTTTTCCTCTAAGGTTCGTCTCCTCTGTAAACTTGTGCTTATTACTCTCTGCTGTAGTGCTCCCTCCTGCCCTCCCTGGAGCTCTGCTGTGGGTATTTGTACCACCTGTTTGAAAGGCAGGGCCAGCAGTAGTATATATCATCTATAAAGGCTCGAGACCTGGAAATGCATCTGGATTCAGATTCATAGTTTTGCTTGTTAACTGTTAATTTAACTTTTAATAAAAATGTCTCTTCTATGCTTTTTGGAGCTCAAAGATGTGAGGAGACCAGCTTAGATGAGCAGCAGAATATCCAGAGTTTCTGAACGGTTTTGAGTGCAGGTAAAACTCAAACAAAATTAAATTTATATTAATAACAGCCTGGTGGTTAGCTCTAAATGATAGGCCATTCCCATGAATTTAATGGGAATGCTCTCAATTCTCAAGTATTTATAAAAAGAGTCTCATGAAAAGCATCCAAGTTGAGTTTTCCCAGGAATCATCTATAATTTATTCCTCATCTCACATTAACATATCTACTAAATAAAAAACAACTGATTCCCCAACAAACATCTAGAGCTACCTCACCATTATGCATCCAGCCTGTTCCACCTGCCCACCTGCCTAACCCTGAAATGCTTTTTCTCCCCGTT
This sequence comes from Aethalodelphis obliquidens, assembly GCF_003676395.1. Lineage (NCBI taxonomy): Eukaryota > Metazoa > Chordata > Mammalia > Artiodactyla > Delphinidae > Aethalodelphis > Aethalodelphis obliquidens. Next base: position 1,061,466 of record NW_020838007.1, read on the forward strand.
TGCTTCTCTTGGGGCTCCCATACATTGGAAAGTCAACAGGATAGACATTCTCCAAGATTTCTCTCAGATGCTGAGTCTTAGGGCAGGCTCTGGGTTCTGAACCCATCCACAGCTAGTAGGAGCTGGGAAGTGGAGTGTATGTATGGGTGGGGTCTGCATGGGATATGCCATGACCAACTGACTAACATTAGTTGATCTTGAGCAACTTCCTCTCCCTTTTTTTAAATTAATTAATTTATGGCTTCGTTGGGTCTTTGTTGCCGTGCACGCAAGCTTTCTCTAGTTGTGGTGAGCGGGAGCTACTCTTCGTTGTGGTGTGTGGGCTTCTCATTCTGGTGGCTTCTCTTGTTGCGGAGCACGGGCTCTAGGAGCACAGTCTTCAGTAGTTGTGGCGCGCAGGCTCAGTAGTTGTGGCTCGTGGTCTCTAGAGCGCAGGCATAGTAGTTGTGACGCAAAGGCTTAGTTGCTCCGCGATATGTGGGATCTTCCTGGACCAGGGATCCAACCTGTGTCCCTTGCATTGGCAGGTGGATTCTTTTTTTTTTTTTGCGGTATGCAGGCCTCTCACTGCTGTGGCCTCTCCCGTTGCAGAGCACAGGCTCTGGACGCACAGGCTCAGTGGCCATGGCTCACGGGCCCAGCCGCTCCACGGCATGTGGGATCTTCCCGGACCGGGGCACAAACCCGTGTCCTCTGCATCGGCAGGCGGACTCTCAACCACTGCGCCACCAGGGAAGCCCCTGGCAGGTGGATTCTTAACCACTACACCACCAGGGAAGTCTCCTCTCCCATTCTTTGATTTAACAGAGCATCTCCTGTGCCTACCCTGGTCCATGTTCCTGCCCTCCCTCAGGAATGTTGCAGTGCATTGTTGGAGACAGACTGATAAGGAAATAAATTACTGTGTCGTGTGGTAAAAACACTGTTCTGAGATCATTCTGGACAGAGCAACTAACTCCACTTGGGCTTCCCAGTTACTAATTAAATCAACAAATAGTGTATGTGTACACCAGGCACGCACTAGTTGTTTCACTACATTGGTAAACGAAACATCTAGCCCTCATGGTCTATGGGTGCCTAGCTGAATGGGAGTGGCTTGAAGAGAGGATTAGAAAGGTTTGGTCAGGCCTTTGCTTTAGGTTCCTTCTAAGGAGTTTCCTTTTGGGAATTCCCTGGCAGTCCAGTGGTTAGGACTCCACGCTTCCATTATAGGGGACATGGGTTCGATCCCTGGTCAGGGAACTAAGATCCCACAACCCGCATGGTGTGGCCTAAATAGATAAATAAATAGTTTCCTTTTACTTCTTTTTTTTTATAGTACTTATCATAGACATGTCTAAGATACTTTTTTCAGTTTATTGATAAATCATTTAAGCCCAGAATTAAAGCCTTGAGGAAAATTATTTTCTGTACTATAAAGTTAAAGAACTTTCTAATACTGTTGTTCCAGAGTAATAGTTTACCTCGAGTGATTAGGTTATTCACGTGTGTTTGGCTAAGAGAGAGTTTTTAACTGAGTGGCTGGAAGGAATGTTCTTTGTTTTTCTTTTTTTAAAAATAAATTTATTTATTTTTGGCTGCATTGGGTCTTCATTGCTCCACGTGGGCTTACTCTAGTTGTGGTGAACTGGGGCTACTCTTTGTTGTGGTGCGTTGGCTTTTCGTTCCGGTGGCTTCTCTTGTTGCGGAGCACGGGCTCTAGGCACGCGGGCTTCAGTAGTTGTGGCACGTGGGCTCAGTAGTTGTTGCTCGCGGGCTCTAGGGCACAGGCTCAGTAGCTGTGGCGCATGGGCTTAGTTGCTCTGTGGCATGTGGGATCTTACTGGACCAGGTCTCGAACCCGTGTCCCCTGCATTGGCAGGCGGATTCTTAACCACTGCGCCACCAGCGAAGTCCTTAGACCAAATGTTAATGTTGCCACATTGTCATTGGGAATATTGGGAACACTGTCATTGGGGAATGTATAGTGAAAAATGTAGAGTTTCAGAGATAGGGAAATTCTTAAATAGAACTGATTAAAAGTAATTCTGGGGAAAAAGTAAGTACAGTCTTATTTATAGAACAAATAATTTTAGCTGCATAGCTAAGGAAAATAAGCAAAACCATTACATTTCTCCAATTAATACCTAAATTGCCACTGATCACAGGTCAGGCTTGCTAAGTAGAGAGTAAAACCTATAGAATGTACCTTGGTCACAAGGATTTATCTTGAGTCAGTAGCTAAGTTCAGGGTACTGTTACTTATTGCTTCAGTAGATATGTAAAAATGTTTAGTTTGGGGCTTATTTGAGATTTCCTTCCATTTTCAGTGTATCAGTGCTGAACCCATCCTCAAACTTGTATTTCCCTCATTACATCATCTTTCTGTTTCATGGTTGAAACAGATACTTTTTTTTTTTTTTAAAGGATCAATATAATCCTTTCCCATGAGTTAATTTTTACCTCAGGACTATATAGACATATAAAAATATTTGATGTTATGTTTCAGACCAGTGAGAAACCATTTGATAGTAATCCATTATCTATTACCATTTCCAGGTATGTTCATTGAGCCATTCTACCTGTTGTGTGTTTTGCTGTTTTCAAGCATCCTTTCATGACAACTCTTATCCCTTAATTCAAGTGATGGTAAAAGTGGTATTCCCTTAAGAGTGTTGTAAATTATTTCTTTAGTCCAAAGAGCTGGAAAGAAAAGACTTTTTTTTTTTTTTTTTTTTTTTTTTTGCGGTATGCGGGCCTCTCACTGTTGTGGCCTCTCCCGTTGCAGAGCTCCGGACACGCAGGCTCAGCAGCCATGGCTCACGGGCCTAGCCGCTCCACGGCATGTGGGATCTTCCTGGACCAGGGCACGAACCCGTGTCCCCTGCATTGGCAGGCGGACTCTCAACCACTGCGCCACCAGGGAAGCCCGAAAAGACATTTTTGATTCTTTGTCCACTCTGACATAACTGTTGGAAAGAGCCATTTGTTTCCTGCCACAGAGAAAGTATAAGACAGAAATTAGTCATAAGAGGGCTAAAGTTTTATAGAAACTTTAGGAATGCTTCTGGATACCCCAGCAGGCAGAATGTAGCATTCAAGAACTGGTAGATGTTTATCTAGCATCCTAGAATGTAGTGCTTAACTATAAAAATGTAAATTGGAAAATATTTTGGCCTTATGTGGTTTTTGGCTTTAGCAGGAAAGCCTCTAGTGTTTCTCTATTAAGATGCTGGCATTAGGCTGAGGTATATTTTATTTATTATATTTACAGAAATATCCATCACTTCTATTTTGGTTTTTTTAAACATAAATAAGTGAATTTTCTCAAATGTCTTTTCTGCCTTAATGGAGGTGATCATATGGTTTTTCTCTCTTTAGCATTGAGGATCACACTAATGGATTTCCTTATATGGAATCTTCCTTGCGTTCTTAGAGTAAATCCTAGTTGGTTATGTTGTATTTTTCTTTTCAATTTTATTTTATTTATATTTTATACAACAGGTTCTTATTAGTTGTGTATTTTATACATATTAGTGTATATATGTCAATTCCAGTCTCCCAATTCATCCCACAACCACCACCACCCCCTCACCACTTTCCCCCTTGGTGTCTATATGTTTGCTCTCTACATCTGTGTCTCTGTTTCTGCCCTGCAAACTGGTTCATCTGTACCATTTTTCTAGGTTCCACATGTATGCGTTAATATACGATATGTGTTTTTCTCTTTCTGACTTACTTAACTCTGTATGACAGTTTCTAGATCCATCCACATCACTACAAATGACCCAATTTCGTCCCTTTTTATGGCTGAGTAATATTCCATTGTATATATATGCCACATCTTCTTTATCCATTCATCTGTCGATGGGCATTTAAGTTGTTTCCATCACATGGCTCTTGTAAATAGTGCTGCAATGAACATTGGGGTGCATGTTTTTGAACTAAGGTTTTTTTGAATTATGGTTTTCTCTGGGTATATGCCCAATAGTGGGATTGCTGGGTCATATGGTAATTCTATTTTTAGTTTTTTAAGGAACCTCCGTACTGTTCTCCATAGTGGCTGTATCAATTTACATTCCCACCAGCAGTGCTAGAGGGTTCCCTTTTTTCCATACCCTCTCCAGCATTTGTTGTTTGTAGATTTTCTGATGATGCCTATTCTAACTGGTGTGAGGTGATAACACCTCATTGTAGTTTTGATTTGCATTTCACTAATCAGTGATGTTGAGCAGCTTTTCATGTGCTTCTTGGCCATCTGTATGTCTTCTTTGGAGAAATGTCTATTTAGGTCTTCTGCCTTTTTTTTTTTTTTTTTTTTTTGTGGTACGCGGGCCTCTCACTGTTGTGGCCTCTCTGGTTGCGGAGCACAGGCTCCGGACACGCAGGCTCAGCGGCCATGGCTCACGGGCCCAGCCGCTCCACGGCATGTGGGATCCTCCCAGACCGGGGCACAAACCCGTGTCCCCTGCATCGGCAGGCGGACTCTCAACCACTGCACCACCAGGGAAGCCCCCTTCTGCCTATTTTGTGATTGGGTTGTTTGTTTTTTTAATATTGAGCTCCATGAACTGTTTATATATTTTGTAGATTAATCCTTTGTCCATTGATTGCTTGCAAATATTACCTCCCATTCTGAGCGTTGTCTTTTCGTCTTGTTTGTAGTTTCCTTTGCTTTGCAAAAGCTTTTAAGTTTCATTAGGTCCCATTTGTTTATTTTGGGTTTTATTTCCATCACTGTAGGAGGTGGATCCAAAACGATCTTGCTGCTGTGATTTATGTGAAAGAGTGTTCTTCCTATGTTTTCCCCTAAGAGTTTCATAGTGTCCGGTCTTAAATTTAGGTCTCTAATCCATTTTGAGTTTATTTTTGTGTATGGTGTTAGGGAGTGTTCTAATTTCATTCTTTTACATGTAGCTCTCCAGTTTTCCCTGCACCACTTATTGAAGAGACTACTTTTCTCCATTGCATATCCTTGCCTCCTTTGTCATAGATTAGTTGACCAGAGGTGTGTGGGTTTATCTCTGGGCTTTCTATCCTGTTCCATTGATCCATATTTCTGTTTTTGTCCAGTACCATACTGTCTTGATTACTGTAGCTTTGTAATATAGTCTGAAGTCAGGGTCCTCCAGGTCCGTTTTTTCCCCTCAAGACTGCTTTGGCTATTTGGGGTCTTTTGTGTTTGCCATACAAATTTTAAAGGCTTTCAGTTCTGTAAAAAATGCCACTGGTAATTTGATCAGGATTGCACTGAATCTGTAGATTGCTTTGAGTAGTATAGTCATCTTCACAATATTGATTCTTCCAATCCAAGAACATGGTATATCTCTCCATCTGTTTGTCATCTTTGATTTCTTTCAACAGTGTTTTATAGTTTTCTGAGTACAGGTCTTTTATTTCCGTGGGTAGGTTTATTCCTAGGTATTTTATTTGGTTTGTTGCAATGGTGAATGCAGTTGTTTCCTTAATTTCTCTTTCTGATCTTTTGTTGTTAGTGTATAGGAATGCAAGAGATTTGTGTGCATTAGTTTTGTATTCTCCAACTTTACCAAATTCATTGATTAGCTCTAGTAGTTTTCTGGTGGCATCTTTAGGATCTTATGATGCTTTGTATTTGTGCAGTATCCGTTATAACTTCTCCTTTTTCATTTCTGATTTTATTGATTTGAGTCCTCTCTCTCTCTTTCCTGATGAGTCTGGCTAATGGTTTATTAATTTTGTTTATCTTCTCAAAGAACCAGCTTTTAGTTTTATTGATCTTTGCTATTGTTTTCTTCGTTTCTGTTCCATTTATTTCTGCTCTGATCGTTATGATTTCTTTCCTTCTACTAATTTTGGGTTTTGTTTGTTCTCCTTTCTCTAATTCCTTTAGGTGTAAGGTTAGATTATTTTTTTGAGATTTTTCTTGTTTCTTGAGGTAGGCTTGTATTGCTGTAAATCTCCCTCTTAGAACTGCTTTTTCTGCATCCCATAGGTTTTGGATCGTTGTGTTTTCATTGTCATTTGTCTCTAGGTATTTTTTGATTTCCTCTTAGATTTCTTCAGTGATCTCTTGGTTATTTAGTAACGTATTGTTTAGCCTCCATGTGTTTGAGTTTTTTACCTTTTTTACCCTGTAATTGATTTCTAACCTTCCAGCATTGTGGTCGGAAAAGATGCTTGTTATGATTTCAGTTTTCTTAAATTTACCGAGGCCTGATTTGTGATCCAAGATATGATCTATCCTGGAGAATGTTCTGTGTGCACTTGAGAAGAAAATGTAATCTGTTTTTGGATGGAATGTCCTATAAATATCAATTAAATCTATCTGGTCTGTTGTGTCATTTGAAGCTTGTGTTTCCGTATTAATTTTCTGTCTGGATGATTTGTCCATTGGCGTAAGTGAGGTGTTAAAGTCCTGCATTATTATTGTGTTACTGTCAATTTTCTGTTTTATAGCTCTTAGCAGTTGCCTTATGTATTGAGGTGTTTCTGTGTTGGGTGCATATATATTTATAATTGTTATATCTTTTTGGATTGACCCCTTGATCATTATGTCGTGTCCCTCCTTGTGTCTTGTAACATTCTTTATTTTAAAGTGTATTTTATCTGATATGAGTATTGCTACTCCAGCTTTCTTTTGATTTCCATTTGCATGGAATATCTTTTTCCATCCCTTCACTTTCAGTCTGTATGTGTCCCTAGGTCTGAAGTGGGTCTCTTGTAGACAGCATATATATGGGTCTTGTTTTTGTATCCATTCAGCAAGCCTGTGTCTTTTGGCTAGAACATTTAATCCATTCACGTTTAAGTTAATTATTGATTTGTATGTTCCTAATACCATTTTCTTAATTGTTATGGGTTTGTTTTTGTAGGGCCTTTTCTTCTCTTGTGTTTCCCACTTAGAGAAGTTCCTTTAGCTTTCGTTGTAGAGCTGGTTTGGTGGTGCTGAGTTCTCTTAGCTTTTGCTTGTCTGTAAAGCTTTTGATTTCTCCATCGAATGTGAATGAGATCCTTGCTGGGTAGAGTAATCTTGGTTGTAGGTTCTTCCCTTTCATCACTTTATCATGCCACTCCCTTCTGGCTTGTAGAGTTTCTGCTGAGAAATCAGCTGTTAACCTATGGAAGTTCCCTTGTATGTTATTTGTCATTTTTCCCTTGTTGTTTTCAATGATTTTTCTTTGTCTTTAATTTTTGTCAGTTTGACTACTATGTGTCTCAGCATGATTCACCTTGGGTTTATCCCGCCTGGGACTCTCTGCGCTTCTTGGACTTGGGTGGCTATTTCCTTTCCCACGTTAGGGAAGTTTTCGACTATAATCTCTTCAGATATTTTCTTGGGTCCTTTCTCTCTCTCTTCTCCTTCTGGGACCCCTATATTGCGAATGTTGTTCTGTTTACTGTTGTCCCAGAGGTCTCTTAAGGTGTCTTCATTTCTTTTCATTCGTTTTTTTCTTTATTCTGTTATTCTGTCTTCCAGGGCACTTATCTGTTCTTCTGCCTCAGTTATTCTGCTGTTGATTTCTTCTAGTGGTATTTTTCACTTCAGTTATTGTATTGTTCATCTCTGTTTGTTCTTTAATTTTTCTAGGTGTTTGTTCTTTAATTCTTCTAGGTCTTTGTTAAACGTGTCTTGCAACTTCTTGATCTTTGCTTCCATTCTTTTTCCAAGGTACTGGATCATCTTCACTATCATTATTCTGAATTCTTTTTCTGGAAGGTTGCCTGTCTCCACTTCATTAAGTTGTTTTTCTGAGGTTTTATCTTGTTCCTTCATATGGTACAAAGTCCTCTGCCTTTTCATTTTGTCTGTCTTTCTGTGAATGTGGTTTTCCTTCCACAGGCTGCAGGATTGTAGTTCTTCTTGCTTCTGGGGTCTGCCCTCTGGTGGATGAGGCTATCTAAGAGGCTTGTGCAAGCTTCCTGATGGGAGGGACTGGTGGTGGGTAGAGCTGGGTGTTGCTCTGGTGGGCAGAGCTCAGTAAAACTTTAATCCACTTGTCTGCTGATGGGTGGGGCTGGGTTCCCTCCCTGTTGGTTGTTTGGCCTGAGGCGACCCAGCACTGGAGCCTAATGGCTCTTTGGTGGGGCTAATGGCGACTTTGGGAGGGCTCACACCAAGGAGCACTTCCCAGAACTTCTGCTGCCAGTGTCCTTGTCCCCACGGTGAGCCACAGCCATCCCCCGCCTCTGCAGGAGACCCTCCAACACTAGCAGGTAGGTCTGGTTCAGTCTCCTATGGTGTCACTGCTTCCCCTGGGTCCCGAAGCACACACTACTTTGTGTGTGCACTCCAAGAGTGGAGTCTCTGTTTCCCCCAGTCCTGTCAAAGTCCTGCAATCAAATCCCACTAGCCTTCAAAGTCTGATTCTCTAGGAATTCCGCCTCCCATTGACGGACCTGCAGATTGGGAAGCCCGGACATGTGGCTCAGAACCTTCACTCCACTGGGTGGACTTCTGTGGTATAAATGTTCTCCAGTTTGTGAGTCACCCACCCAGCAGTTACAGGATTTGATTTTATTGTGATCGCGCACCTCTTACTGTCTCATTGCGGCTTCTCCTTTGTCTCTGGATATGGGGTATCTTTTTTGGTGAATTCCAATGTCTTCCTGTCAGTGACTGTCCCACAGCTAGTTGTGATTCTGGTGCTCGCAAGAGAGAGTGAGTGCACAGCCTTCTACTCCAACATTTTGAACCAATCCTGTATTCTTTTTTATATGTGCTGTTTAAAGAATAAGTTAAATATACGTAATCATTGTGCAAATTTGAAAATAGAACACTGTCAGGACCTTAGAAATGTCTTATCAAATCCGCTTCTAGAGTTGACCACTATCCTCAATTTTGGTGATAATTGTTCTTTTCTGCCTCTCCCCCTTTTTATTTTTTACTTATTAAGAATTTTTTTTTAATTTTTTACTTTTATTGAAGTATAATATACATACAGAAATGTGCGCATATCATAAGATTACAGGTTGATAAATTTTCACAAACTAAGCACACCCATATAACTAACCAGTGTTCAGATAAACAGAACCCCAGCGCCTCAGAAGCTCCGCTTGGACTCCTTCCAGTTGCCATTCTCCAGGGGGAAGCTCTATCCTGATGTGTAACAGCATGGATTAATTTTGTTTTGTACTTCCCATGAATGGAGTCGTATAATATGTTTGTTCTCATTGGTAGCTGGCTTCTTTTATTCAGCATCATATTTGTGTGGTTGTGGATTATTCATTCTCATTGCAGTATTGGTATTCCATGGTGTGACTATACCATAATTTATTTATCTGTCCTACTGTGAATATGCATTTGGGTTGTTTCCAGTTTTGGGGCATTATTATTAGCGCTACTATGACCATTTTAGTGCATGTGTTTTAGTGAACATGTGTGCAAATTTCTGTTGGGTGTATACCTAGGAGCAGAGTGGCTGCATCACAGGGTATGCATACATTCTACGTTAGTGGATGTTGCCAAGACATTTTCTGAAGTGGTTAAATTGTATTCATGCCCACTATCTGTGTATTAGAGTTCAGACTGCTCCGTATTCTGATCAACACATCATATTTTCTATCTTAGTTTTAGCCATTCTGGGGGGGCATGAAGTGGTATTTGTTGTGGGTTGGGTGTTGTTTGCATTTTCCTGATTATTTTAGCTCTGTTTTATATTAGCCTTTTGGCTATCTTGTGAAGTGTTTAGGTTGTTTGCATTTCTTTTCTATTGAGATTTTGGCCTTTTATTAAATAATAGGAGTTCTTTCTAGATACTGGACATGAGTCTTTTTTTAGGTTTATGTATTGCAAATACCTTCTCCACTTTGGGAGTTACCTTTTCATGCTCTTAAGGGAGTCTCTTTGATTCTGTGTCACAGATTTCAGTTCTCTGGTGAACGTCATCATTTTCTCAACTGCTTTCTGCTGGCTGGACTGGCAGGGTTCAGAAGGGCTGTTGGTGGGAGGAAGCTCCAGGGAAGCAGTAAGGAGCAGGCCTCTGGCCTGTATTGTGCCTGCATTGTGTCTGGTGCAGTTGTGCATGTTGTGAGATCACAGTTGGGAAGGTTAGAGGAGGTCTTTTCCCTTAGCTCAAGGGAAGGAAAGTAAGGGCACTAGAAGAACAGACATCACTGGAGAAACCATGGCAGACTGAGGGTATGTGACAGGTTTTTTTGCCAGGTGGCCTTAGCTTCTGAGTCAAGTAGGAGGTTAGGTCGGACATCTGCCAAGAGTGCATTGCCTGGAGGATCGAAGGCTTGGAAAGCATGGCGAAAGTTTGGGACAGCTCTCGTGTGCTTGAAAGTCAACCAGAGATGAAGCAAAGGACTGACCCAACTCCTTGAGAGTGAGGACTCTGTTCACTGCTGTCACCACAGTACCTAGTACACACATTGCACATAGTAGGTGCTCAGAAAATATTTGTCAAATCAGCCAGGTGGAATAGTACCAGTGATGGTATACTGAGGCTGAGCTAGCTAGCTGAGGCTGCTAGCTCTGTGCTGTCCTCACATTTCCATTTACTTCCCTATATTATTTGAATACCTGAATGAAAGAAGAAATAAAGTTCCTCGTGCCCCTTAGGCCTCTTTAAGAGCAGCAGGAACATATCTCTTTTATCAATTAGAAACTGCATTTAAAAATCTCATCTCTGGCACTAATAGCTGGGTGATTGACAGCATGTCATTTAACTTCTCAGAGTCTCATTTCACTCTTTGGTGAAACGGGGATCATGCCTTTTGAGTGCTGAAATGACTACATCAACTAAACCACTGTAATCCTGATCCATCTCAATATGGGTTTAGAAGATAAAGCATTGAAATGAATGATTGGGTGCAGGCTGAACACTGATGTAAGTAGGTAACTTGTGGAGCTTGTTTTGGGGTTTTAAAATTATTTTTTAATTGCAGTAAAATGCATATGACAGAATTTACCATCTTAACCATTTTTGAGTGTACAGTTCAGTAAAGTACATTCACTTTGCTGTATAACAGATCTGTAGAACTTTTTTATCTTGCAAAACTGAAACTACCCATTAACAGCTGTTCATTCTCCCCTCTCCTCAGCCCCTTTCAACAACCATTCTGCTTTCTCTGTGAATTTGACTACTCTAAGTACCTCATATAAGTGAGCATTAATGTCCTCAAGGTTCATTCATATTGTTGCAAATGGCAGGATTTTCTTTGTTATCCATTCATCCATTAATGAACAATTGAGTGGCTTTCACCTCTTGGCTGTTGTGAATAATGCTGATGTGAACGTAGATGTACAAATATCTCTAACACTCTGCTTTCAATTCTTTGGCTATATACCCAGAAGTGGAATGGTAATTCTGTATTTAATTTTTGGGAGAACTACCGTACTTTTTTTTTTTTAATTATTTATTTTTTGGCTGCACCAGGTTTTAGTTGTGGCATGTGGACTTCTTAGTTGTGGTGTGTAAACTCTTAATTGTAGCATGCATGCAAGATCTAGTTCCCCGAACAGGGATCAAACCTGGGTCCCCTGCATTGGGAGCATGGAGTCTAACCTACTGGACCACCAGGGAAGTGTCCCCTACCATACTGTTGTTTTTTTTGGGGGGGGGGGCTGCATTGGGTCTTTGTTGCTGCATGTGGGCTTCCTCTAGTTGTGGCGAGCGGGGGCTACTCTTCGTTGTGGTGCGCGTGCTTATTGAGGTGGCTTCCATTGTTGTGGAGCATGGGCTCTAGGTGCACAGGCTTCAGTAGTTGTGGTGCACAGGCTTAGTTGCTCCATGGCATGTGGAATCTTCCCGGGCCAGGGCTCGAACCTGTGTCCCCTGCATTGGCAGGTGGATTCTTAACCACTGAGCCACCAGGGAAGCCCTACCATTACTGTTTTTTAAAGCAGCTGTACCATTTTGCATTCCCACCAACAGTGCACAGGGGTTCCAGTTTCTCCACATCCTCACCAGTACTGCTTTTCTGTTTTTTGATAGTTACCATCCTAATGTGTGTGAGGTGGAGAGTTTGTTTTGATGGGTCCTGTGCTCTGTGTGTTTGGTGTGCTGTCTGTCAGCACTAAATATTTGGAAGCTAAAGTGGGAGTGACTCTCAGCAAATATTGTGTTAAGCACTTGCTGGGATAAAAATATGAATAAAACACAACCCTTACCTCAGAGGAGCCTTTAGTAAATACAGTAGGGCGCTTACAACTTAGAAGTCTGTGTGTATATACACGTGTGTATGTATTTTCTCTTTGTTCCTAGACAATTATAAAAGTACTTCTTAAATCACATGGTCGTCTAGTATCACCATTGTTAATGAATTAATGATGCCAAACATTGAAAGTTAAAGAACATTTATTTATTTATAAATTTTGTTTATTTATTTATTTATGGCTGTGCTTGGTCTTCATTGCTGCACACGGGCTTTCTCTAGTTGCAGCGAGCAGGGACTAGTCTTCGTTGCAGTGTGCGGGCTTCTCCTTGCACTGGCTTCTCTTGTGGAGCACGGGCTCTAGGCGCATGGGCTCAGTAGTTGTGGCTCTCGGGCTTAGTTGCTCCGTGGCATGTGGGATCTTCCTGGACCAGGGCTTGAACCCATGTTCCCTGCATTGGCTGGCAGATTCTTAACCATTGGACCACCAGGGAAGTCCCTTATTTTATTTTGTTGCCACACTGCGCAGCTTCTGGGATCTTAGTTCCCCAACCAGGGATTGAACCCAGGCCCTCTGCAGTGAAAGTACAGAGTCCCAACTACTGGACCACCAGGGAATTCCCTATTTATTTATTTTTTAAATTGAAGTTTAGTTGATTTACAATGTTTGTTAGTTTCAGGTGTAGAAGAACATTTTATTTTTATTTCGTAGGTTTTCAGTGGAATTTTATAAGTCTTCAAGATGAGTTTTCCAATTAGACTAGACTTCATAAGTACTCTGATACCCATAATCCTGCAGGTGACTTAAGGAGACTCCTCCGTTTTCCTCAGCCCTGGGATGGGGCCTCCAGCGTCTGTCTGTTAGTTGTACTTATCTCAGGTGGCCTCCAAGATGAGGCTTACGGCCTCCCTGAGGGGAGAAGCTGGGCATTGCCCTCAAGTTCTCCATTATCCCTTAATGGAGCCAAGTGAGAGTCCCCAAAGGATAGTGTGTGCCGAGAAGGTGGGGAGAGCCCAGCCTGCTTCACCTGTGGGGAGTGGCCGGGGGGGCGGCAGGGATGAGAGGTACTTTCTCTGTTAAGTGGTCTCAGAATTGTCTGCATAGAAAGCATTCTTCTTTGTTCCTGGAGTTAGTATGAATTGTATTTTTTTAAATGGTTTTAATGCATATGATGAAACTACCTAATTGCTTTTATGGTGGTCGAGTTTTTTATGAGAGGCCTTAGTTGAAGAAAAGCACTAATTATGGGTTATTATTCCTAATAGCAGTAATAAATAGTACTTTATCTTTAAAAATATTTCATTGAAATATACATTTAGCCAGGTACACAAATCTTTAATTGTTCAGCCCAGTGAGTTTTCACAGACTGAACACACCTGGGTAATTAGTACCCAGATCAAGAAGCAGAAGTGATAGGCATTCCAGAAGCCTGCTGTGTTCTTCCTTTTAGTCACTACCCACCCCTCACCCACCAGAATAGCCATTATCCTGACTTCTAACATGTTTGCCTGGCTTTGTATTTTATATAAATGGAATCATAAAGTATGTATTCTTTTGTGTGTGGTTTGTTTCACTCAACAGTTGTGAGAATCATATTGTGTGTATTTGTGGTTTAAAATTACTTTTTAAAGTATCCTACTTAACAACCTAGGAAAGGACTTTACCCATGGCTTTGCCATGCTCTTGATGCTCCAGTTCTGGAAGGAAGATGTTTTTAGGTGGTCTTCACATTCTCTTCATTCCTTTTCTAGACCAAATGACACCTACAGAGTTTTCTGTAATCTTGTTTTTCCTCATTTCATTTGTTGTAGTACTAATCTATTGCTGTGTAATAAATGCCCTACAACTTCGTGACTTAAAACATCAATAAACATTTGTTTTCTCACACTTTCTGTGAGTTAGGAATTGAGTGGGCCTAGCTGGGCAGTTCTGGCTCAGGGCCTCATGAGGTTGCAGCCAAGATTTCAGCTGGGTCTGGGGTATCTATCTGCTTCCTAGCTCACCCAGCTGACACACTGGCGCTGGTTGGTTGTGGTGGGGAGATGGGGGGTTAGGGCTCAAGTTTCTCTCAGTGGAGCCCTCTGCATAGGCTGCTTGAGTATCCTCACTACATCGTGGCTGGCTGTGCTCTTCCCAGAGAGCACCTTTTTATGACCTAGCCTCAGAAGACATACAGCATCACTTCCACCCCATTTTACTTGTAAAGCAAGTCACTAAGTCTGGCCTATATTCCAGGGGGAGGAGAATTAGGCTTTTGGAGGTTAGGGAAGTCATCTGCTATATAGACTCATCTAGTGGAACTGTAGCTAACACAGCTATATTTGGCTTTTAAACTCTCTAAAATAGAATAGAGGTTTTAATGAGATAGTTGGAAACTTAATGTCCCCTACCTTGAGTGGATACCACGTAAGCTGATCGCTATAGTGTAAGGTGGAGCTCAATGTTAAGTGTTGCTATCTTCTGTAACCATTTTACTGCAGTGTCCATTTCACATAAATATCACCTGTTCTTAAAAATGTGCTAATAATTCTTAGGGTTTTGACTCTTTACTGTATGAATTTATACAACTAAGCTTTAAAACTATAATACTTTTTTGTATAAAATACATAACATTTTAATACATTCTGACTAGATCTCCAAGGCTCAGCAGAGGTATAAAATGACACAGTTCAAGTAAATTATCAGGTATATCAGAAGTACAAATTTAAGGGGCTTAGTTGAAATATAGTGATCCTCAGAGGGCTGCTTGGTGACCCCTGTGCTCTGCCTCTGACAGGAGAGCTCTGCCTTGCCTTTTGCTGCAGCAAGTTCTCTGCAACTTCTGCCTCTCTTGTCTCATCTCCAAATAACGGTCTGTACCCCCTCACACTGGCAACCCCTGAGTTCTTACTTCAGCAGAGCCAAGAAGGGAGGGGCCACGACCACTGGAATTGGTTCTAAGGGTTGGCACTCATCCCTCGGTCAGATATGTACAGGTCCACAGTCCACTTATGAGTGGGATTAGTGCTGTTTATAAAAGAGACCCCACAGAGCTTCCTGGTCCCTTCTACCATGTGAGGGTACAGTGGGAACTCTGCAAACCAGGAAGAGGACCCTCACCCAACCATGCTGGCACTCTGTTCTCAGACTTACAGCCTCCAGAACTGTGAGAAATAAATTTCTGTAGTTTATAAGATACCCAGTCTGTGTCTTTTTGGTTTTTTTAGCAGCCCAAATGTAAGACAATCCCTGTGTTTTCTTTAAAGAATTTTGTAGTTTTAGCTCTCACATTTAGGTCTTTGATCCATTTAGAGTTACTTTTTGTATATGGTATGGGGTAAGGGTCCAACTTCATACTTTTGCATGTGGCTATCCAGTTGTCCCAGTGTCATTTGTTTTTTTTGTTTGTTTTTCGTGGTACGCGGGCCTCTCACCGCTGTGGCCTCTCCCGTTGCGGAGCACAGGCTCCGGACGCGCAGGCCCAGCGGCCATGGCTCATGGGCCCAGCCGCTCCACAGCATGTGGGATCCTCCCACACCGGGGCATGAACCCATGTCCCCTGCATCGGGAGGCGGACTCTCAACCACTGCGCCACCAGGGAAGCCCCAGTGTCATTTGTTGAAAAGACTGTCCTTTCCCCACTAAGTGGTCTTGGCACCCATGTGGAGTATCAGTTTACCATAGACAAATGAGTTTATTTCCAGACTCTCCTCCATTCTGTTTGTTTATCCTTGTTCCAGTACCACACTGTCTTGATTACTTTCTTGATTACTTGCTTTGCAGTAAGTTTTTTTTTTTGTTTTTTTTGTGGTACGCTGGCCTCTCACTGTTGTGCCCTCTCCCGTTGTGGAGCACAGGCTCCGGACGCGCAGGCTCGGCGGCCATGGCTCACAGGCCCAGCCGCTCCGCGGCATGTGGGATCCTCCCGGACCAGGGCACGAACCCGTGTCCCCTGTATCGGCAGGAGGACTCTCAACCATTGCGCCGCCAGGGAAGCCTTGCAATAAGTTTTTAAATTGGGCAGTGTGAGTCCTGTCACTTTGTCCTTCTTTTACAAGATTATTTTGGTTATTCTGGTTCCCTTGAGTTTCCATATGAATTTTAGGATCAGCTTGTCAACTTCTACAAAGAAAAGGCTGGTATTGTGATAGAGATAGTGTTGAATCTTTAGATCAACTTTGGGTATACTGCCATCTTAACAATATTTTGTCTCCTGATCCATGAACATGGGATGTTTTTCCATCTATTTAATTCTTTCAGCAAAGTTTTATAGTTTTAAGAGCATAAGTTTTACCTCTCTTTTGTTAGGTTTATTCCTAAGTATTTTGTTTTGATGGTATTGTGAATGGAAGTGTTTTCTTGATTTCATTTTTGTTTTTTTAAAAATAGATTTATTTATGTATTTATTTTTGGCTGCATTGGGTCTTCGTTGCTGTGTGCAGGATTTCTCTAGTTGCAGTGAGCGGGGGCTACTCTTCGTTGCAGTGCGCGGGCTTCTCATTGCGGTGGCCTCTCTTGTTGCGGAACACGGGCTCTAGGCGCGAGGGCTTCAGTAGTTGTGGTGCTCGGTCTCACTAGTCGTGGCTCGCGGGCTCTAGAGTGCAGGCTAACTGGTTGTGGCGTATGGGCTTAGTTGCTCCACGGCATGTGGGATCTTCCCGGACCAGGGCTCGAACCCATGTCCCCTGCATTGGCAGGCGGATTCTTAACCACTGTGCCACCAGGGAAGTCCTTTTCACTATTTTTAAATGATGCAGCTGTAAACATTTTAGCACAAACAGGACCCCACCCCCACCCCCTCTGAGTAACTTTCTTAGAACCTATTCCCCGAAAATGATTGACCAGGTCAAAGATAGGACTTCTGCAGATTGCTCTCCAGAAGTAGCATTTGAATTTGTGCTGTCCCTGTTAATCTTTTTTTCCCACCCACATCCCCCCCCCACCCAGGCACCTGTCCCTGTTAATCTTTAAAAGTCCCTCTTTGCTCTGTGTCCCCCACCCCAGCCCCGGTTCCCTCTTGCTGTGACAACATGGTATTACTCTTTTATTTATATGTAATTGAATAGAAATGAGATAAACCTTTTAGGTGCCTTGTTTTTGGTTATTTGTGAGGCCAAACTTTTTTCTAAGTTTTACTCACTTATCTGATGTTTGAACTGTATTCAAGTTATGGAACCGTTTATGCACTAGAAGCTAAGCATTAATGTTCTGAAAGCCTTTAAATTTTTTTCTGAAAGCTTTAAAAATATTTGTATAATCAAATTCATCAACTAATTGTTTGCTGTGTTCTTTTATTGCTTCAGAATTGGTGAAATACATGAAGGCCTTTAACCTTTAATTTAGTCTTTTAAGCTGTGTGGAAATGATTGCAGAGAAGAATGCTGCATTTATATGCTTTATGTATTTTATTCCATATTAAGAGTATAATTTTAGCAGTATTAGACACCTTGTCTAATTTCACATGAGTTTTCATATTAAACTTAGAGGTATTTACCTGTGTCTTTCTGGAATCTGTTTGTTCCATTGGTCTAGTTTATTATTTTTAACTATAACCTGGTATTATAAGGCTTTTTACTCTTGTTTTGCCCAGATGTCTGCTCTTTAACTTCTTAGCAGGGCTTCTACCTTGAATCCTTGTCAGTTTTCATACTCTGGTGGAGTGGGTTGGCCAAGATAAAACGTATATATCATCAGGATGCCTTTTCTCTCTCTCTTCCCTACTCCCAGAACTCAGAGCCAGTTTTTCTCCTTGCTCTTGTGCCTGGTCTTGGTTGCTGGTAGCTCTCCAGAGTGAAGAGATTTTTCAGGTTGAACTCTGGGCCACGCTGTGCGGCTCTCGGGATAGGGATTGAACCCAGGCCCTAGTCAGTGAAAGCGCCAGTCCTAACCCCTGGACCGCCAGGGAATTCGTTGAACTCTTTAAGTGTTAGCCCCTGATATACCGATCTGAAAAAAGAATTTTTTTTTTTTTTTTTAAATGAGACCATGCTTTTTTTGAGGGGCGGTGATATCTAATTCCAGAACGTTTTTATCACCCCAAAAGGAAACCCTGCACCTAGCAGTCACTCCCCATATTTTCCCCAGTAATCAGCCCCTGTGCAGAAAGCCTCCTGCCAACGTGGAGCTGGGGGAAGGGGTGCCCTTTTACATTCCGGCTTCTTTTCACATGCATTTTACATTTTACTATTTTGTTAAGTTGTCAAGATTTACTTTTCAGAGTCATTAGTTGCTATTTGGCATTGGCTCTGTAAAATGAACTTGGCGAATAACCACCTTCACTTATTTTACTTCTCATAGTTGGGCCCGGGTGTGCATCATTTTCTCATCTCTTTCTGCATTCTGAGATCTTCGTTTTTCCTCCTTTTGCCACTGGTTATTCTTCCTTTTTGAGCCTCTTCCTCTTGGATTTAACCCTGATTGGTAGGCACACTATTCTTTTATTCTTGCCAATGATATCTTTTTTGTTTTTAATTCAAAAAATATTATTTGATTATTTTCTCTCTGATTTTTATTTATTTATTTTCTAATTTTACTGTCTCTCTGATCTTAAACAGTTAATCTTAACTCTTTTTGTGGGCCTCTGTTATTGTAGCTTAATTCTTTTATTTTTATTTTTTGACCGTGGTGTGCGGCTTGCAGGGTCTTAGTTCCCTGATCAGGGATCAAATCTGTGCCCCCTGCAGTGGAAGCACAGAGTCCTAACCCCTGGACCGCCAGGAAAGTCCCTAATTCTTTTTTAATCTGTTTTCCAGCTCTGATGGTATCATCTGCACTCTCTTCCGTCTATTTAACTGATTTCTGTTATTGTTACCTTATAAATTATTATTTTTTAATTTACATTCTGCTTGACTTATTCTTTTTTTTTTAAATCCTGATTCTGCTATTTGCAGAATTCTTTTTTTATTTTAAATTCTTTTGTAATATGTCATGGTTCTGCAGAATATATTCTGGTCTGTTTTTATTTAGCATTCCCCTTGTGTGTAACACTTTAAATGTGTTTATGAGTCCCATTCTGTCTTTATCTCCATTCTTAGAGATGACTCTGCTAAGCCTGCTCCTTTTCTCCTGGACCTGTATTGTTTGTGCTTAGTGGCCACTCCCGCTCCTGGTTGCCCTTTAAAATTTGCTTGCTGTGTTCCTTCAGTTGAGTCTTATCTTTGTTCTTTGTTTATAACATGTTTATTTTGTTGAGTTTTGAAGGAGGCGGCATTCTGTACCACTTCTCACTTAGTGCTTCCCAAAGTTCTGTTGTGTAAGACTTTCTGGGCACATTTTTACATAATGGAAAGAACACAGAATTCAGAGGAAGGACCAAGTGTTAATCCTAGCCCTCGCATTGGGTAGCTTTGGCTAAGATATTTAGACTATATGGTAGGACTTAATTCTTTTAAAGTTTTATATAGTTGTTGTGTTCTTAAAAATTAGCATAATTTTATATCTAATGGGAATATAAGGAAAATTAAAATAATACAGTGTACAGTGATGAACTGAAAATTGATATAATTATTAACTGATTTATTTTAAAATGATAATGAAATAATTAAAACATGAGATTGTTGGGCTTCCCTGGTGGTGCAGTGGTTAAGAGTCTGCCTGCCGATGCAGAGGACACGGGTTCGTGCCCCGGTCTGGGAGGATCCCACATGCCGCGGAGCGGCTGGGCCGGTGAGCCATGGCCGCTGAGCCTGTGCATCCGGAGCCTGTGCTCTGCAACGGGAGAGGCCACAACAGTGAGAGGCCCGCATACCGCCAAAAAAAAAAAAAAAAGAGAGATTGTTGGGCTGGAACTCTGATAAAATTGTTGTCACGTAGGTGGCAGTGGTATTGTTTGCATTTGTATTGAATTTATGAAGTGAGTTCGCAGATACTTATTCTTCCAAATAAGCCTATATATGAGAGATAAGTATTCTTTCCATTTTATGGGGGAGATATTGAGGTTCAGCAAGGTTAAGAGAATTGCCCATGGTTACAAGCACAGAGTTGTGACAGTGCAAGAACTTGAATTCAGATTCAGGACTTCCAAGACCAGGGCTTTTGTAACTTGACCCAAAATAAAACTTGATTAGTTTTAAGGTTGTTTCTTCAGATACTTGACAGTCTGTCACATGGGTAGATTTTTCGGAGTACAGGCCCTAGTTTCAGCAGTTGTCCTGGAGATCAGCTGTCACTCTGAGTGTGCGGAGGATCAGTGTTGGGAGTTACCTGGGGGCAGCCACTGTCTCTGGCAGTGTTCCTCTCTGTCTGGATCTTTGATTGTGTCTGGCAACAGATATATTTATTGGTCGAGGGCAAAAGTGAAGAGATAATATGGGGAGAAAAGAAAAGAAACTGATTTCAGAAATAAGATTTCCACAGTAACTTGAGCAATGAAACATTTGAGAAATTCTTGGTTGTGCTGACCAGGATCCTATGGAATTCTTGTCGGTCTCTGTTGTAGTTTCTTAGGACAGGGCCGAAACTAAGCTCATCACACGAGATGAATTGTGCCAAAGCACAGCAGTAGAGGGCTGCCGCTCGCTCAGGCAAAACAGCGCCGTCTGTCTTGCTGTGGTAACTTTTATTAAAGCATTATCTAGATTTACACTTTAAGACTTGTTTTCTTAACATTTCAGAAGTGCCAAAGCAGCATCCTATGTTTTTATTAATTATACGAGCAATAATTGGCTTTCATGAGCACCTGCTGTGCTTCCTCCTTGAGCACAAAAACAGCACAAAGTTCCCACCATTATTTTGATTATACTGAAGTAGCACAAGGACATTTCCTTGCGTTCCCACCACTCTGATTATACTGAGGACATCTCATGGATCAGTGCCCAAAGCACTCAGTGCTGCTTTTGCAGGCCCCCGGTTTGCCGGGGCGGGGGGGGGGGCGCTCGAAGCATTCAGAACTGTTCACAACTCTGGCTTATTCGCATGTCCCCCGGTTTGCCGGGGGGGGGGGCTCAAAGCAATCAGGACTGTTTGCAGTTCTGGCTTATTCGCCAGCCCCCAGTTTGCTGGGGGTGGGCTCATGGGTCACGTCTCCTTTCCATGTCCTCAGTTATCCCACTACAGTCTCTGAAGTCTTTGGGGATCCTTTGTGTACACTCTCAGATTATTGAAACACAGGGACTCAGGCCAGGACCTAAGGGAAGGAGGACTCAATTGAGGAATTGGGAAATTATCAAGAATCATGGCAGTGGCTCCATCATTCTCTCTTTTCACATTCTTCTCATTCTCTGTTCTCTTTTTAAAATCTTTGTTACACACATGCACACACAAATATACATATATGCATATAATTTTAACAAAAGGATGTAATTTTTTATTTTGAGATAATTTTAGACTTAGAAAAAAGGTGCAAAAATAGTCTAGAGAGTTCCCATGTAACCACCTTTTCCTAATGTGAACATGGTGTATGTCTGTAGGAATGTCATCAAAACCAAGAAATTAAAACTGGTACAATACTAGATGCAGACCTTATTCACAGTTCCCATTTTCCCCCAATGTCATTTTTTCTTCCAGGTTCTCATTTTGCATTTAATTGTTGTGTCTCCTTAGTCTCTTCCAACTGTGACATTTCTTCAGCCTTCCTCTGTCTTTCATAACCGTGACACTTTTAATGAGTATTGGATTGTTGTTTTTGTAAATTTATTTATTGTATTTATTTATTTTTGGCTGTGTTGGGTCTTTGTTGCTGTGCGCGGGCTTTCTCTAGTTGTGGTGAGCGGGAGCTACTCTTGGTCGCGGTGTGCGGGCTTCTCATTGCGGTGGCTTCTCTTGTTGCAGAGTATGGGCTCTAGGCCTGTGGGCTTCAGTAGTTATGGCACGCAGACTTCAGTAGTTGTGGCGCTCAGGCTTAGTTGCTCCACGGCATGTAGGATCTTCCCGGACCAAAGCTTGAACCTGTGTCCCCTGCATTGGCAGGTGGTTATGGATTCTTAACCACTGCATCACCAGGGAAGCCCTGGACTGTTATTTTTGTAGGCTGTCCCTCAGTTTGTGTTTATCTGATGGTTTTTCATGAATGGAATGAGATTATGCAGTTTTAACAGAAGTGATGTGCCTTTCTTGATACATCACATCAGAGAGTTGGTGTTGTGGAGATATTTTATCCTTAGGGATGTTAACTTTAATCACCTGGTTAAGATGGGGTCCATCTATTTACCCCTTTGTAATTAATAAATATCTTAGAGGATGTACTTTGAGACTAAGCAGATGCCCTGTTTCTTCTCAGATTTCTACTCACTAGATTAAGCATCCATCCATGGACCTTTTTCTGAAAAAATTATTGTGGTATTTACCTAATGACAGTTTTTCTATTTTCCTCATTCCATCTGATTGGAGTGCCTCTGTGAGAAAGAGCTGTTCCTTCTCCCCACTGATTTATTCACTTACTTATTTGTGTCAGTATGAACTCATGGGTATTTGTTATATTCTGTAGGTTTGTAATCCAGTATTGTCATT
This sequence comes from Aethalodelphis obliquidens, assembly GCF_003676395.1. Lineage (NCBI taxonomy): Eukaryota > Metazoa > Chordata > Mammalia > Artiodactyla > Delphinidae > Aethalodelphis > Aethalodelphis obliquidens. Next base: position 1,083,952 of record NW_020838007.1, read on the forward strand.
TTTTATTTCAAATTGTTGCAACTTCGACCTTTGTTTGCTCCTTCAGAGTGACTGCTTTCAACAAACCCCACCCTTGTTTGAGTACCTTTTTAAGGGCAAAGTGTGCTCGTTGCTACTGGGGTGTAGTTGCTTCTAAGTCTTCTTAGTGAACAGAGCTGGGAAAATAGATGTGTGTACACCAACCCACACATACACACATCTGTATTTCTCTGTCTGTGTATATGTTAAAAACTATGAGTTCATACTGATGTCCCTGATTCCAATCCAACACCATGTGGTTTATTTTAGCCTTTCCTCTTGCTTGTATTCTTTCCCCAGCCTGGCTCTCATTATCTTCCATTTTGTTTGCTTATTTGTTCAGTCCCATTCTGTTTATACATAAAGTAGATGCAGAATTGCTAACCCATATCCTTGTGAGAAACATGTTCACTAATTAGATTACAGGATTTGTGTTCAGCCCTTTCCTGCTTTAGCTTTACAGCATGCAGTTAAAATACTGTTTTCTAAAGTTGCTTAGGCTGGTTTCTAGTTCCTCATGCCCTTCAGTGTGGTTATGTCATTGATTTGTAATACAGTTAGGTTCATTTGTTACTGTTGGTGTTCCATTTGGGGTTCTTCCCGTATCCTCATTCTTGTTTCTTTAGTTTTTTGAATATGTGATATGACTGTGACTCTCGGAGTAAGAGCTACACACAAGGTATACTCAAGGAACAGTCCCTCCCTTCTCATCCCTACCACCCTGTTCCCATCCTCCCCTTCACCACTTTCCCACTCATCCCCTGTATACAGTCGATCTTAGTTCTGGGTTTATCCTTTCTATATTTCTGCTATACAGATAAGCAGATACATTTATGTTTTTTTATAACTCTTCTTTCTTATATGAAGGGTAGCATAGTATAAATCTTTTATACTTTGCTTTTTTACTTAACATTGTATCTTGGAACCACTCCGTGTTAGTTTGTAGATCTTTTTCATTCCTTTTTTACAGCTGCATAGTACTCCACCATGTGAGTGTATCATAGTTCATTCAGCCTTTCTCCAGTGTATGAGTATTTAGGTTGCTGCTAGTATTTTGCGGTTACAAATAATGTTGCGGTGAATTACCTTGTGCTTATGTATTTTCATATCACTGGAGATGTATGTTTAGGGTAGAATCCTAGGAGCGGGATTGCTGAATCAAAAGATAGGTGCAGATGTTTGATTTTGGTAAGGACTGTCCTACCAACCTGTGCAGAAGGGTTTATAACCTGTCTTCCCACCAGCAGTGTTTGAGAGTTAATTGCGTATATTTTATGATGCATACATATGAATGATTATCAGATTTTGTTCAGGGTCTTCCTTTCCTTATCTACTTCCTCTTCTATCATGATGGGTTGGGGAAAGAAAAAAACAACTCCAACTGTAGAAGGTTTTTTATTGGAAAGAAGTAAAATTAGTTTTCCAGCTCTGACTGGAGATTTTTTTACTGGTATTTTAGAGTTATAATTGTATGTTACAGTTTTCTACTTTACCTAGTTTAGCATCTGTTGTGTAACATCTCACTGTCTGCTTAGTTGTGCGGGCAGTTCTTTTCAGTTTAGATAATAATGCTGTTTGCTTCCAGTTTAAACACTTTTCCGTCTTCCATAGGTCTGGGTGGGTGTTAATATTTCTGACATTGGGGCAGTTCGTGAGAAACTTGCATTTCTTGACTGACCTAAAGTTTCCATGATGGGGATGATCATCCGAGCCTTTCTTTCTCTGACTTGACTCATTGGGGTACAGTTTACAAAGGTGAGCAAGGGTGGCCTTACGAAGTAGATCATCCTCTTTCGGACTGTAGCTCCCTTTCCTCCTGCTCCTTCTCCCCTGTACCCCCACTTGAGATCTTCACCTTTATGGTTTCCTAATCTCCTAGTCCTGTCTGGCCTGGGTCTGGATCTGTCTCCTGACCTCTCCTCTCTTTTGACGACTCCACTCCCATTTTACGAGAACCCAACTGTTTATTTTGTCTGATCTTACAGGCTGATGGTATATGCTAAAGAAAATTACTGGATTGTCACGATCGACACTACTAAAAATCTCTGGATTCTCATTCCTGCTGGTCTCCAGCATATCTTGTTACTTGTCCCCATTCAGACCCTGATCTCACCTCCCTCCCCTCATGTTTGGTTTGCCTTTTCATCTCCTGCCTTCAGGTCTGCTCTCCCACACCTCATTTACAGGACATATTTGCCTCTTGTTTCAGAGGAGATAGGTTTTAGGTTTTGGCTTATCCTGATGAAGAAGATCTAAATAGCCAGAACCTTCAAAATGGATCGGTTCCCTTGGGAAGCAGAATGCTTTCTGTATCGTGGTCAGTACGATGATTTTTGTTTTTGTCCTCATTGTCTGCTGTCCTCAGCTTCTTTACAGTTGCCCCGTCAGAATCATGAGCCAAACCTTGGTTCATCACCAGCAAAAGGGCATAGCCAATGGAGGACTACTGACCCTCGCATGGTGTAGTGGCTGAGAAACAGGGGTTTTGGAGGTCAGCACGCCTGGGATTAAATCCCAGTTCTGTTGGCTGCTGGTTGTGTAATCAGAGACAAGTTACTTGACTCCTCCCTTCTGCCATAGTTTCTTCACCTGTAAAGTAGGAGCTGTGCTTTACCGCCATAGGGTTGTGGTGAAGACAGCAAGTAAAGGTTTTTCTGAAGCTCTCAGCACTGTGCTGAGGGCTCAGTAAGCGGTGGTCATTATGGTTACTGAGGTCCTCTCTCAGTGTCTCACTCAACTTCAGGGCCAGAGGTGCGCAGAGCTGCCTGGGCGGCTACCCGGAATGCATAGCACTGGAGGAGACTCGATGCTCTTAGTCTTGGTTCAATACGTCTGGCTGTTCTCAGAGCTCACCGCGAGCCAGCCCGACCTGGACCGTCCTAGAATTCTTGGCCAGTGAAGGCAGAAGAGAATATCTGAGGAGGAAGGAAATGTAGGGGGATGATCCACAAGTGAGTAGTAGCCCATCTGCTTCATCAGGGTCTCTCTCATGACAAGTTCAGAGCATAGGTGAACTCCAAAGGTCATTTCTAAAGAGGAGTGCTTGGATTAGAGTACTGATTGGATCTGTTGCAGAGTACTAACTCTGACTTTGTGCTGCTCTAGTGTGCTTCAAATAACAGAGTTTATGGTTGTGGGGTTTTAGGATGATGATAGTCACGGTACTAAATTCTGATGGGGTATCTTAGATCTAGTAATAGAGACGCATTTTTCCTATTAATCGGAGAGAAATGTTTTTCATACTTTTTCCTTTAATAATTTGTGTACTTGAGCCCACCAAAAATTTGTAGAACCTTTACTGAGTATAAGTCACTACAAGTCTTCATCTTTCTATGGCTATATCTATGCATATATATGTATGTATGTACATTCAGTCATATAATTGGGTGTGGGTTTTTTTCCAGTCTCTTGTATACATATAAAAAATTTTTAAAGAAGTTTTGCACTTATGTTTGGAAGAAGCCTGAACACAGAATAATGGTATCTTCTTTTTGTAACTTGGCCAACACTATCAGGGCAGACATACAGGGCATAGCCAAGCTAGGACTAAAACTCAGACCTCCTGATTTGAAGTCTAGTTTTTTTTTCTGATGTTACTTTCTTTTTATGGTTTCATTGGATAAATTAATAAAAAATAATAAAGTAATTAAAAATGACTTCCACTTTTTTGGGGATGGTCTAATATCTTTCAGGCTTTTCATCTGCTGTTTTTGCAATCTTCATAACCCCATAGGCTTTCTTCATTTTTGAGTCAAGCAAATGGTTGCTCAGAGGTGTTGGGTAGTTCAGTGATGTCTCAGCTAGTAAGGGAATGGGCCAGAATTGGAACTCACCTGACTCTTTGGCCCCTATTACTGAAGAGATTTAAAAATGCATATGTAGACAACCAAATTTGTTCAAGCTCTGGGCTGTATGGAGCACCTTTCCTAGAGAGGGTGCACATGTGTTCATGACATCAGATTTTAAGTTGCAATATCTGAAGTATTATTGGAGCACTCAGTCTTAAAATAATGTAAAATTATGATGGTTTTACAGCTAAAATGACTTTAGCTTTTATTTGCTCACTGAATGGTTCACACACTCTAAAGAAACCTTTGCACTGGCTTTCTTGGTTAGTAAATTATGAGAGAATCAGGCTAAAGGAACGAATACGTTTTCTTTTAAAGCAGTCATTTGTATTATCTACCTACTTACTTTTGGAACATTAATTTGGATCAGTCTAACTTACTTAGCATCTGAAGACAAGTTAATTTTTATCTGTGAAACAAAGTACTGTGGTTTTGTGTTCAGATAATTAAAGTGCACCGAAATGGGTAGCTTAGAGAACAGCTTAATAGCTTTCTCTAAAAATAACCCATTAACAGTTGATAGCATTTTAGTTGCTTAACAACGTGTACAGTATGTGGTGCTAATGCATGAGGAGATAGCTCCTTCATTAGACAAACTTTATTATCCACAAATATTATTGAGCCTCTGCTATGAAATGACTGTAATGACAGGGGGCTGGGGAGGATGGGGCGAAAGCCTGAATGTACCAGAAATGTTATATTTACGCCAAAGCCTCAGAAATGACTGTGGAAGCCTGGGCATTTATTCTAATGATGTTGCCATTGCTCAAAACCTGTTTGTAACACTTCCTATGAAATTGTCCTCAGTATGAGCATATGAACCATGAGAGAAAATCAGCCCCACAGTTTTGTAGCATAGCTCAGTTTTTAAAAATCACCTTTTGAGGTATAATTTTTTTCTTTTTCTTTGCGCTACGCGGGCCTCTCGCTATTGTGGCCTCTCCCTTTGTGGAACACAGGCTCCGGACGCGCAGGCTCAGCGGCCATGGCTCACGGGCCCAGCCGCTCCGCGGCATGTGGGATCTTCCCGGATCAGGGCACGAACCTGCGTCCCCTGCATCGGCAGGCAGACTCTCAACCACTGCGCCACCAGGGAAGCCCTGAGGTATAATTTATAACAAAATGGACCTTTTCTTTGTGCAAAGTTCAGTTGAGTCTTGGCAAATATATACCCTGTGTAACCGCCACCACAGTGGAGATATGGAACATTACATAACCCCAGGAAGAAGTACCCTTGTGCCCTTTGCTGTCAGTCTTCAGCTCAGGCAACCATGGATCAGTTTTCTATCACTGTAGATCAGCCTCAGCTTACCTAGCGTTTCAGATAAATGGAATTTAGAAGTCTTTGCTCTTTTTTGCCTGGCTTTTTCACTTAGCATAGGGTTTTCCAGGTTCATCCTTGTTGTCGCATGTAGTCATTTCCCTTTTGTTGCTCAGTGCTCTTCCATTGCACGGTGACACACAGTTTGTTTACTCTTTCCTTGTTGATGACTATTTGGGTTGTTCCAAGTTCGTGACTGTTATGAATAAAGCTCCTACAAACATTTGTATACAAGTCTCTATGGATGTATATTTTCTTTATTTTTTAATTGAAGTAATTTGACATACAATATTTTATTAGTTTCATGTGTACCACATAGTGGTTTGACATTTGTATACATTGTGAAATGATCACCACAATAAGCACAGTTACCATCTGTCACCATACAAAGTCAATACAGTATCATTGACTGTATTCCCTATGTTGTACGTTGCATCCCCGTGACTTAATTATTTTATACCTGTAAGTTTGTACCTCTTGACCCCCTTTACCTGTTTCCCCCCCATCCCTACCCCCTACCTCTCTGGCAACCACCTGGGTTTTGTTTTGTTTGTTTTGTTTTTTAGATTCCATGTATAAGTGACATCATGTGGTATTTGTCTTTCTCTGTCTGACTTATTTCACTTAGTGTAATGCCCTCAAGGTCCGTCCATGTTGTGGCAGATTTCTTTCATTTTTACAGCTGACTGGTATTCCATTGTACACGTATACTACGTCTTCCTTATCCATTCATCCATTAGTGGACACCTAGGTTGTGTACGTATCTTGGCTATTGTCATAGACATATATTTTCATTTCTCTTGAGTAAATAATTAGGAGTGGAACTGCTGGGTTGTATGGTGAGTGTGCATTTAATTTTTAAGAAACCACCAAGCCTTTTCATAGTGATTGTACCATTTTGTAGTTCCACCTGCAGGGTATGAGAGTTCTAGCTTTTCTACAACCTCATCAGCACTTGGTATGGTCATTCTTTTTCATTTTAGCTATTCTAATGGGTATGTTATGTGGTTTTAATTTACATTTCCCTTATGACATCATTCATCTTTGTGTGTGTGTATTGTCACACAAAAAGTGTCTGTTCTTTTGCCTATTTAAAATTTTGGGTTGTTTGTCTTATTTTGAAGTTGTAAGAGTTCTTTATATACTCTAAATACAAGTCCTACATGTTGCAAATTTTTTCTCCCATATGCACAGCTCATTTTTGACCTTGACAGTATTATCTGGCCTGTTCACCCACCTTGCTCACTAGATCCCAGTCAGCACCTTTCCTTTTCAATCTCAGTAACTCCTCCTGTCTCCACTGTCGTCATCTTGTACATTCCAGAGGCTTTACCACTGCCCTTAGAGGTGTGCTGCTTTTTCTTTTTGTGAGTATTTTACTGATTTGAGAGTGCTGCTGGTTCACAGTGCCCTCGAGTCTGGGACGCCGAATGTTCTGCAGTGGGCGGCATGATTTCGTACAATGAACTGACTGGCTTAAAATGCCAGTTATGTGCTTGTTGCTTAGTCCAAGCCACTACCATCTCTTACTGGTGCTATTGCAGTGTTTCAAATGGTTTCTTTTTTCACTCTTTCCTTTTTACAATTTATTCTTCATATCACAGCTGGAGAGAGCATTTACAAATATAAATTGGGTACTTTTAGTCCTTCCTTAAAGTGGAAGTGCACTTAAGATGAGTCTTAAACCCTTAGCACAACTTCCAGGTCACAGCCTCATCCTGAGCCATGTGCTCTTGGCTTGGTATGTGCCCGCCACCAGTAGCCTTCTTTGGGGTCCACAGATTCACCTGCCTAACCTCTCTCTGTTCAGTAGAACACTTGCCTTCTCAGCTACCCGTCACCTGGCTAATTCCAGCCTGTCCTTCAGGTCTCTGTTTTAAATGCCACTTCCTTAGAGAGGAAGAGCCTTCCCTGAGCCCCTAATTTAAACCAAGTTCTCTAGTTATCCATGATGATGTTAATTATAGCATTTGCATTTTTTCTTAGTATCTATCATAATTTATCTATTTTTAATATATGTCTCCTTGCCCCACCCCCCCTTTTCTTCCTTTGGCCTTGCCATGCATCTTGTGGGATCTTAGTTCCCTGACGAGGAATTGAACCTGTGCCCCCTGCTGCACTAGACCACCAGGGAAGTCCCCTAATACATGTCTCTTTATATTTCCCCCATGTTGTATAAAGTTTATGAGAGTAAGGAATTTTCTGTTTTTACTGTAGTATCCATAGCGCTTAACAATGTAGATGATTAATGAATACCTGATAAAATTGATTTTAACATTTGAATGGTTTTAAGTTTATTCATCGTGCCTCCTTCAAGATCCCAACTGACATTTTTTCTCTTGAGTACAAACTTCTATGTACTAGTTTTCTGTCTCTGCCATTTGCACTGAATCTGTAAATTGCCCTGATAATAAGAGTTCTTAATCTTTTTTGTGTCATGGATCTTTTAGGTAGTCAGTGAAACCTGTGGCTCCTTCTCAGATTAGTGGGTTGTTTTTTGGTTTGGTTTGGTTTTTTTAATCCAAAATATGTTTATTGGGATCGTTTCCCATTCATCTTGATTCAGGGTGCTTTTAGTGCTGCTTCCAACTGAAGGAGCATCCTTCTGTAAGCCTTGCTTTTTCCTCCTGTAGGCTGGCAGAGGACATTAGAGCAGCCAACACACAAAACTACTGTTTGTGCCTCGCTAGAGATGGTGGTGGTTTTATAGCATCCTGGGCATTTCACATCCATGAAGTAGGAGGTGGGGCTCTGCAGCAGGTGCTTCTTGTTGTGTGTCCTATTCTGGCGAGGGATGCAGGAGATCCTTTGTGAGAGGCATGTTCTCCTGAGGAGGTCCTCACTGCCAGATCAGATTAGTGGTCTGAAATGAGTAGAATAAATTATGTAAGGTTACCAAGGAAATCGGTTATGTTGAAGTACTGGTTTTTTTTAATATTAAGAAAATACATCTTTAATGTGTGTGCTTCTTTATTAATGCCTTAAATAGCAAGATCAAGCAGCAGATGTGACAACTACTGTAATTTCAAAGTAGTGAGACATATAAATATTTCGAGAATTACAACTGTAGGCTTTTTACTGGTCTTAATATTTCTCTGTTTAGCCTCCTTCAGTCTCTGGAAATACCTGTATTTCTGATAGTGTCACTCTCGTGGCTGGAGAATTCTTTCTGTTATCAGAATAAAGTACAGATTTGGGAATTGTCTTTACTAAAGGAATTTAGAGCCTGAACCAAGATGGCGGAGTAGAAGGACGTGCTCTCACTCCCTCTTGTCAGAACACCAGAATCACAACTAGCTGCGGGACAGTCATCGACAGGAAGACACTGGAACTCACCAAAAAAGATACCCCGCATCGAAAGACAAAGAAGAAGCCACAGTGAGACGGTAGGAGGGGCACAATCACAGTAAAATCAAATCCCATAACTGCTGGGTGGATGACTCACACACCAGAGAACACTTATACCACAGAAGTCCACCCACTGGAGTAAGGGTTCTGAGCCCCACGTCAGGCTTCCCAACCTGGGGATCTGGCAACGGGAGGAGGAATTCCTAGAGAATCAGACTTTGAAGGCTAGTGGGATTTGATTGCAGGACTTCGACAGGACTGGGGGAAACAGAGACTCCACTCTTGGAGGGCACACACAAAGTAGTGTGTGCATTGGGACCCAGGGGAAGGAGTGACCCAAGGGAAGACTGAACCAGACCTACCTGCTAGTGTTGGAGGGTCTCCTGCAGAGGTGGGGGGTGGCTGTGGCTCACTGTGGGGACAAGGACACTGACAGCAGAAGTTCTGGGAAGTACTTCTTGGCGTGAGCCCTCTCAGAGTCAGCCATTAGCCCCACCAACGAGGCCAGGTAGGCTCCAGTGTTGGGTTCCCTCAGGCCAAACAACCAACAGGGAGGGAACCCAGCCCCAACCAACCAATCAGCCAAGCAGATTAAAGTTTTACTGAGCTCTGCCTACCAGAGCAACAGTCAGCTCTACCCACCACTAGTCCCTCCCATCAGGAAACTTGCACAAGCCTCTTAGATAGCCTCATCCACCAGAAGGCAGACAGCAGAAGCAAGAAGAACTACAATCCTGCAGCCTGTAGAACAAAAACCACATTCACAGAAAGATAGACAAGATGAAAAGGCAGAAGACTATGTACTAGATGAAGGAACAAGATAAAACCCCAGAAAAACAACTAAATAAAGTGGAGACAGGCAACCTTTCAGAAAAAGAATTCAGAATAACGATAGTGAAGATGATCCAGGACCTGGGGAAAAGAATGGAGGCAAGGATTGAGAAGATGCAAGAAATGTTTAACAAAGACCTAGAAGAATTAAAGAACAAACAAACAGAGATGAACAATACAATAACTGAAATGAAAACTACACTAGAAGGAATCAATAGCAGAACAACTGAGGCGGAAGAACAGATAAGTGACCTGGAAGACAGAATGGTGGAATTCACTGCTGCGGAACAGGATAGAGAAAAAAGAATGAAAAGAAATGAAGACACAGCCTAAGAGACCTCTGGGACAACATTAAACACAACAACATTCGCATTATAGGGATCCCAGAAAGAGAAGAGCGAGAGAAAGGACCAGAGAAAATATTTGAGGAGATTATAGTCGAAAACTTCCCTAACATGGGAAAGGAAGTAGCCACCCAAGTCCAAGAAGCGCAGAGAGTCCCATACAGGATAAACCTAAGGAGAAACACGCCGAGACACATGGTAATCAAATTGGCAAAAATTAAAGACAAAGAAAAATTATTGAAAGCAGCAAGGGAAAAATGACAAATAACATACAAGGGAACGCCCATAAGATTAACAGCTGATTTCTCAGCAGAAACTCTACAAGCCAGAAGGGAGTGGCATGATATACTTAAAGAGATGAAAGGGAAGAACCTACAACCAAGATTACTCTACCCAGCAAGGATCTCATTCACATTCGATGGAGAAATCAAAAGCTTTACAGACAAGCAAAAGCTAAGAGAACTCAGCACCACCAAACCAGCTCTACAACGAAAGCTAAAGGAACTTCTCTAAGTGGGAAACACAAGAGAAGAAAAGGCCCTACAAAAACAAACCCAAAACAACTTAGAAAATGGTCATAGGAACATACATATCGATAATTACCTTAAACATGAATGGATTAAATGCTCCAACCAAAAGACACAGGCTTGCTGAATGGATACAAAAACAAGACCCATCTATATGCTGTCTACAAGAGACCCACTTCAGACCTAGGGACACATACAGACTGAAAGTGAGGGGGTGGAAAAAGATATTCAATGCAAATGGAAATCAAAAGAAAGCTGTAGTAGCAATACTCAATATCAGATAAAATACACTTTAAAATAAAGAATGTTACAAGAGACAAGGAGGGACACTACATAATGATCAAGGGGTCAATCCAAGAAGATATAACAATTACAAATATATGTTTACCCAACATAGGAGGACCTCAATACATAAAGCAACTACTAACAGCTATAAAAGGAAATCGACAGTAACACAATTAATAGTGGGGGACTTTAACACCTCACTTACACCAATGGACAGATCATCCAGACACAAAAGAAATAAGGAAACACAAGCTTTAATTTAAATGACACAAGAGACCAGATAGATTTAATTGATAATTATAAGACATTCCATCCCAAAACAGCAGATTACACTTTCTTCTCAAGTGCGCACAGAACATTCTCCGGGATAGATCACATCTTGGTCACAAATCAAGCCTCAGTAAATTTAAGAAAATTGAAATCGTATCAAGCATCTTTTCTGACCACAACACTATGAGATTAGAAATGAATTACAGGGGAAAAAACATAAAAAACACAAACACATGGAGGGTAAACAATACGTTACTAAATAACCAAGAGATCACTGAAGAAATCAAAGAGGAAATCAAAAAATACCTAGAAGTCTTCCCTGGTGGCGCAGTGGTTGAGAGTCCGCCTGACGATGCAGGGGACGCGGGTTCGTGCCCTGGTCTGGGAGGATCCCACGTGCCGCGGAGCGGCTGGACACGTGGGCCATGGCCGCTGAGCCTGCGCATCCAGAGTCTGTGCTCCGCAACAGGAGGGGCCACAGCGGTGAGAGGCCTGCGTACGGCAAAAAAAAACAACGAAAAACAAAAAAACCTAGAGACAAATGACAATGAAAACACAATGATCCAAAACGTATGGGATGCGGCAAAAGCAATCATAAGAGGGAAGTTTATAGCTATACAAGCCTACCTCAATAAACAAGAAAAATCTCAAATAAACAATCTAACCTTACACCTAAAGGAACTAGAGAAAGAAGAACAAACAAAACCCAAAGTTAGCAGAAGGAAAGAAATCATAAAGATCAAAGCAGAAATAAATGAAATAGAAACAAAGAAAACAATAGCAAAGATCAATAAAACTAAAAGCTGGTCCTTTGAGAAGATAAACAAAATTGATAAACCATTAGCCAGACTCATCAAGAAAAAGAGGGAGAGGACTCAAATCAATAAAATTAGAAATGAAAAAGGAGAAGTTACAATGGACACCGCAGAAATACAAAGCATCCTAAGAGACTACTACCAGCAACTCTATGCCAATAAAATGGACAACCTGGAAGAAATGGACAAATTCTTAGAAAGGTATAACCTTCCAAGACTGAACCAGGAAGAAATAGAAAATATGAACAGACCAATCACAAGTAATGAAATTGAAACCGTGATTAAAAATCTTCCAACAAATGAAAGTCCAGGACCAGATGGCTCCACAGGTGAATTCTATCAAATGTTTAGAGACGAGCTAACCCATCCTTCTCAAACTCTTCCAAAAAACTGCAGAGGAAGGAACACTCCCAAACTCATTCTGTGAAGCCACCATCATCACCCTGATAATCAAAACCAGACAAAGATACTACAAAAAAAGAAAATTACAGACCAATATCACTGATGAATATAGATGCAAAAATCCTCAACAAAATACTAGCAAACAGAATCCAACAGCACATTAAAAGGATCATACACCATGATCAAGTGGGATTTATCCCAAGGATGCAAGGATTCTTCAGTATATGCAAATCAATCAATGTGATACACTACATGAACAAATTGAAGAAGAAAAACCATATAATCATCTCAATAGATGCAGAAAAAACTTCTGACAAAATTCAACACCAATTTATGCTAAAAAACCCTCCAGAAAGTGGGCATAGAGGGAACCTACCTCAACATAATAAAGGCCATATATGACAAACCCACAGCAAACATCATTCTCAGTGGTGAAAAACTGAAAGTATTTCCTCTAAGATCAGGAATGAGACAAGGATATCCACTCTCATCACTATTATTCAACATAGTTTTGGAAGTCCTAGCCATGGCAATCAGAGAAGAAAAATAAAAGGAATACAAATTGGAAAAGAAAAGTAAAACTGTCACCGTTTGCAGATGACATGATACTACGCATAGAGAATCCTAAAGATGCCACCAGAAAACTACTAGAGCTAATCAATGAATTTGGTAAAGTTGCAGGATACAAAATTAATGCATAGAAATCTCTTGTATTCCTATACACTAATGATGAAATATCTGAAAGAGAAATTAAGGAGACACTCCCAGTTACCATTGCAAAAAAAAGAATAAAATACTTAGGAATAAACCTACCTAGGGAGACAAAAGACCTGTGTGCAGAAAACTATAAGACACTGATGAAAGAAATTAAAGATGATACCAACAGATGGAGAGATATACCATGTTCTTGGGTTGGAAGAATCAATATTGTGAAGATGACTATACTACCCAAAGCTATCTACAGTCAATGCAATCCCTGTCAAATTACCCATGGCATTTTTTACGGAACTAGAACAAAAAATCTTAAAATTTGTATGGCGACACAAAAGACCTCGAATAGCCAAAACAGTCTTGAGGGAAAAAAACGGAGCTGGAGGAATCAGAGTCCCTGACTTCAGACTATACTACAAAGCTGCAGTCATCAAGACAATATGGTACTGGTACAAAAACAGAAACACAGATCAATGGAACAAGATAGAAAGCCTAGAAATAAACCCATGCACCTCTGGTCAACTAATCTATGACAAAGGAGGCAAGGATATACAATGGAGAAAAGACAGTCTCTTCAATAAGTGGTGCTGGCAAAACATGTAAAAAAATGAAATCAGAACACTTCCTAACACCATACACAAAAATAAACTCAAAATGGATTCGAGACCTAAATGTAAGACGGGACACTGTAAAACTCTTGGAGGAAAACATAGAAAGAACACTCTTTGACATAAATCACAGCAAGATCTTTTTTGATCCACCTCCTAGAGTAATGGAAATAAAAACAAAAATAAACAAATGGGACCTAATGAAACTTCAGAGTTTTTTGCACGACAAAGGAAACCATAAACAAGATGAAAAGACAACCCTCAGAATGGGAGAAAATATTTGCAAATGAATCAACGGACAGAGGATTAATCTCCAAAATATGTAAACAGCTCATGCAGCTCAATATTAAGAAAACAAACAGCCCAATCCAAAAATGGGCAGAAGACCTAAATAGACATTTCTCCAAAGAAAACATACAGATGGCCAAGAAGCACATGAAAAGCTGCTCAGCATCACTAATTATCAGAGAAATGCAAATCAAAACTACAATGAGGGATCACCTCACACCAGTTAGAATGGGCATCATCAGAAAATCTACAAACAACAAATGCTGGAGAGGATGTGGAGAAAAGGGAACCCTCCTGCACTGTTGGTGGGAATGTAAATTGATACAGCCACTATGGAGAACAGTATGGAGGTTCCTTAAAAAACTAAAAATAGAATTACCATATGACCCAGCAATCCCACTACTGGGCATATACTCAGAGAAAACCATAATTCAAAAAGACACATGCACCCCAATGTTCATTGCAGCACTATTTACAATAGCCAGGTCATGGAAGCAACCTAAATGCCCATCGACAGACGAATGGATAAAGAAGATGTGGTACATATATACAGTGGAATATTACTCAGCTATAAAAAGGAACGAAGTTGGGTCATTTGTTGAGACGTGGATGGATCTAGAGACTGTCATACAGAGTGAAGTAAGTCAGAAGGAGAAAAACAAATATCGTATATTAACGCGTATATGTGGAACCTAGAAAAATGGTACAGGTGAACCGGTTTGCAGAGCAGAAATTGAGACACAGATGTAGAGAACAAACGTATGGACACCAAGGGGGGAAAGCTGCGGGGGTGGGGGTGGTGAGATGAATTGGGCGATTGGGATTGACATGTATACACTGATGTGTTGTATAAAATTGATGACTAATAACCTGCTGTATAAAAAAATAAATAAAATTTTAAAATTAAAAAAAAAAAAAGAATAAAGTACAGATTTCTCAGCTTTCTTTGTGTGATGTTACCTTTTGCTTTTCGCCCAGATGAGCTCTAAACTCCAGCTGTACTGGACAACTTCGCACTTGTACCCAGCCTTCCATGCTTTAGTTCCTGTGGCTACTTCCTTCTGCAAGCCTTTCCTCATAGACTGCCTATTAAACCCTGCTGTGCTTTTTAACCCACCTTAAATAAATACCACCTTCTGAAAGAGGTTCACAGATATTAACATAGAGCAATGTCTGACACATAGTAAACACTCAGTAAGTTGTAGATATTATTAAATAAGAATTGTTCATAAGATTTCTTTTTATTATCACCACCCAACTATAAGTATCCTGAGTGATGTCCATATAAGAAACAAGACAGCACAATATATCAATAATTGTGAGTAAACATGATGTAAAGTGAAAATATGCCTCATATGTAATATACATCAAAAATAAAAGTCTTGACCTGGGGGAAACAAGACTTGAAAGTGCTGCATCAACCCTGTTAACTGTTGTTGCTGTTTGCACTGTAGTAAGTATGACTTTGAGAGGAGGAGGTGTGATCAGGAGTCGAGGGTGTGAAGAATTGGCAGTACAAGCCAGCCCTGTGGGCGGCTCCTCACACCCCACAGCCTTGGAGTGTGTGTGAGAATGCAGTAGCCGAATTGGAAGTGGAGCTGGTATGGGCACCACCAGCACTGGAGAGTAGTGACCATGCTGAGCACCCTGCCATCAGGGCCATGGACAGACCCAGATATACCTAGAAAAAAAGCAGGAAAGTTCAGGATGGCGGGGGAAGGTCAATTTTATGAGACACGATCAGAGAACTTCTAACAGTGAAAGGAACTATACCACAAAAGTAAAGCTATTCAGATGAATAAAGTCTTAGGAATAAAGTTTCTTTCCTAAACTCTAATAACCAAATAACTAGAAATCCTGAAATTTTGGAATAATGCTTTTTTAAAGAATAAAGGGTACAGCTTTCATGGAGCAATTTGGAGCAGGCCTTTTTTTTCCTTCACATGCAAGACTGCTGTCATTCCAGCTGGCAAACGTAGTAGATTTGAAATGGCTCCTCTGTTTCTCAGAGTCCATAATATATCAAATTATTTCTGTATGTCCAAGTGGGAATCCGAAAATAATTCTTTTATAATCTCAGCTTAATACCATAGGTATCTGAATGCAGCTTCTCTCAGCTAATACTTGGGCATCAGCATAAGTTTTCACTCTCTGTTGTAATGACAGTCTCAGCTACTAAGTGGTGCCTGTTGCTAAGTTGGAAACCAGTGTAGAGAGAGCACTTGTATGTTTCTTTTTTCCTTGACATTTAGCACTTTTCTAGAAATATTTACTTTCCCTCGGATTTTGTACATGTGAAGTTGTTAGACTCCAATTAAATGTATGTTAATCTCCTTGACCTTGTCCCACAGCTCGCTGGTGCTGTTTCCCCCGATGTCTCCATTGCATTACATTTTGGCTAGATTCTACTGCTGTGTCTTCTAGGTCACCAGGTTTTTCTTCAGTGTATAATCTCTTGCTAATTTCAACCATTGTATTTTTTTCATCTCTAGAAGTTCATTTTGAGTCTTTCTTATACCTTCCACTTCTCTCTTTATATTGTGCTGTACGTTCACGAACATATGGAGTATATTTATACCAGTACACATGATTGTCTACTAATTCTATCATCTCTACTTCCTAGGTATGTTTTTTTATTGGCTTTTCTCTTCATTATAGATTGTATTTTCCTGCTTTTTTGTTTTGTGGCTGTTGTTTTTACTGATTTACAGTATTTCAGATGTACAGCAAAGTGATTCATTATATTCAGTATTTATGTTTTTTTCAGATTCTTTTCCATTATAGGTTATTGCAATGTATTGAATATAGTTCCTGGGGATTTTTTATTTTTGGGGGGGGGGTTTGGATGTCGATTGGATGCAAGACACTGGATTTTACATTGAGTGCTAGGGCTTTTTTTAGTATTTCTTTAAATACTTTGGGACTTTTTTTTCTGGGATGCAGTTAAGTTACTTGGAACACTTTGATCCCTTGAAAACTCTCTTTTAAGCATTTTAGCTCTCTTTTAAGCATTTAGTCCAGAATAGCCTTTAGTCAAAGGCTAATTTAGCCCCAGTACTGAGTCAACACCTTTCTGAGGACTCAGTTTTTTGTCCTGGTGTGAGGAGGTCTTTACTGGAAAAGTGGTAGAAGAGGAACTGTTCCCAGCCTTGTTCCACATGGATTAGTCCATCTGCTCCTCTCTGGTGGCTCCTTCCCCAGCCTTGGAATTTGATCATGCACAAGCTCTGATCATTATCAGCTGGACACTCAGAGGGAACCCTCTGTGGATCTCCCCAACCTTCTCTGAAGTTCTCCTCTCCTGTACTCAGCCGCAGAAATTCTGAGTTGGACTCTCCAGATCTTGAATTCTGTCTCAACTCAGGGAGACTACCAGGCTCCATTTGGGTTTCCCTTCTGTTTACTGAAACCTGGAAACTCCAGGCAGTAAGCTGGGGCAGTCACAGGACTCAGCTTGCTGGCCTGTGTTGCCTGTTGCTGGGTGTCAGAAAACTGTTATTTCATAAATACTGTCTGGTTTTTTAAGTTAAGAAGCAAAAGCCTGTGAAGGTATTTAGAACTTTAGGAACTCATTTAAAAACTCAAGTTATTTCCTTCAAGCTGCCTTATCTTATATTACCCACCCCTCACTGGTTATTTTTTTCTCCCAACAGAATAGACAGAAATAGTAAGACAAAATACAATTTAAATTACGTTTTAAATCACTCATGGTCCCATCATCCTAGCTTGTTCTGTATATTGCCTCTTCTAGATAAATATTTTTAAGCTGCAGTCCGTTGGTTTATTTTGAATCTCACCTTTAGTTAATACGATCTTCATACTTAGTTTAATGGCTGCATAGTGACCTGTTATATAAATATTCCATAATGTATTAATCCTTATGTTTGGCAATACAGGTTTTGTTCTTTTAGGTAGTTTTGCAGTAAATACCTTCAAATATCATACCTATTCTTAAGGATGCTCAAAGGGAGAAAGGCAGGTGGGATGATGTTCTATTTATTTCAATCTGCAGTGAGATTTAGCCTATATTGGGTATTTAGTAAATGTTTGTCAAATGATTGAGGTGGAACATAACTTAAAGTTCAATTAGGTAAAGTTTTCAGTTACCTTTTTAGGAATATTTTTGTTCCATTGGGCATTCATTTTTATTTTTATGGGGGGTTAAAGTAGATAATTATGAAATGTTTATGTTTCCTTCTACTTATTAAATTAAGCCCATATTTTCTACATGTTAATTATAATTATGTCATCAATTTTGGAGGTATAATTTAGTGGAAGACCTTCTTCAGATAAACTTTTATGTTGGAATAATTTTAGGTTTACAGAAAAGTTGCCAGGATAGTGCAGAGGGTTCCCGTAAGCCCCCACCCAGTTTCTGTTTCCCTTGATATTAACATCTTACATTACTGTATGCGCTTATCAAAACTGAGAAACCAGCATTGGTATAAAGAAATTTCAGACTTTATTTGGAATTTGCTTTTCCACTGATTTCCTTTTTCTGTTCCAGGATCCAATCCAGGATACTACATGCATTTAGTTGTTATGTCTGCCTGTCTCTCTGTGACTGTTTTCTCACTTTTCTTTTCATGACTTAAAGAGTACTCGTCAAGTATTTTGTAGAATATCCCTCAACTTGGGTTTGTCTGATGTTCTTCTCACTATTAGCCTGGGGTTACAGGTTTGGGAAAAGAATATCACAGAGATGAGCTGCCTTTCTCGCCTCATCCTATCAGGGAGTCACAGTGTCCACATGACGTCACTGGTAGTGGTAACTGATCGCCTGGTGGAGGTGGTATCTGCCAGGCTTCTCCACTGTAAAGTTACTGTCCTTCCCTCTTCACATTCTGTTCTTTTGTTTTTGTTTTTGTTTCTTGCGGTACGCAGGCCTCTCACTGTTGTGGCCTCTCCCGTTGTGGAGCACAGGCTCCAGACGCGCAGGCTCAGCGGCCATGGCTCACGGGCCCAGCCACTCCGCGGCATGTGGGATCTTCCTGGACCGGGGCACGAACCCGTGTCCCCTGCATCGGCAGGCGGACTCTCAACCACTGCACCACCAGGGAAGCCCACATTCTGTTCTTTTGAAGCAAGTCTCTAAGTTCAGCCTGCCCGCAAGGTGTGGGGGCTGGGAGAGATTGAGTCCCACCTCCTGGAGGGGAGAGGATCTATACATATTACTCCAAGTTCTTCTGTTAGGAGGATTTGTCTCTTCTCCACTGTTTGTTTCTCCCCTGTGAATTTGGTTACAGCTGCTAGAAAGAAGACATAAGTGATTTAGAACGTATAGTTCTGCCATTGAGGAATATAGTCTAATTGAATGGAGAGCATTTGAACAGGACCAAGCTAGGAAACATGAGGTTTATGAAGTAGGCACTACTTCTTGAGTTGCCTGTGGCCACTTTCTCCAAAGCTGTGGCTCCACCATCGTTCCAAGTTGGCTAAGATGGCTCCTGCCTGGTGCACTCCCCTCCCCATTCCATTCCTTCAATAAACTACTACCTGAGGGAACTTCATAAAAATACCGCCATGCTTAAAATCCCTGCCTAACATCTTTTGGTGCCTCCCCAGGGTAAAATTGTAGATATTTAAGCATGGCCTGGTTCCTGCTTATGCCTCCGGCTTCAACCCCATCCGTGTCCCCTTGGGTCCTACTCTCTTGCCACAGGTTCCCGCAGGCCTCTGTAGCTTTGCATGCACCTCTGCTTTGCCTGAAGTGTGTGCTGCCTTCTCACACCTGCCTAGTTTTGGGGAGTCTTCTTTTCACCCCACCTGGTCCGCCAGCCTTCGACCCACCCACTGCTTTCATAACAGCGTGTGCCTTTTGGTTGTTCCCTTGGATTTGCCAGTCATTCTCCTCCTCGCCTTCTTTAAAAGTAGTCACCTGTGCTGCTTCCACTCCTGTCCCCCCACTCCCCTCCACTTACTGCCACCCAGGGTACCACACATCAGCTGATTGCAGATTCATTGAATGCTTTCCAATTGTTGTGAAGCATTCCTGTTTGGAACTCTTTATAATCTTGGCTTCTGAAACACCACTCTCTCCTGGTGCTCATAGGTGCTTCCTCACTCTCTAGGTGGTTCCTCCTCCTCTGTCTGCTCCTGAGTTCTGTCATCAGACCTGTTTTCTCCACTTACCTCTCCTCAGTAGTTCAACCCTCTGTGGCTTCCATTAAAAATTCCCATATCTTACGCCTAACCTTGTTCTCTCTCTTTAATGCTGCTAGAAGCGCAGAGCCATCCGAATCACCTGCAAGCCTCCTCAGATCTTTAAATCAGGAAGTACAAGACTGTCATTGTCTTCCCCTACCCCCATCTTCATTTTGTGCCTCCCAAACCCAGGCCTGCCCCTCATGTTTTCTTTGCAAGGCCTGGGTCAGGAATACAAATGGAGCATCACATACCATATAAATCAAACTAAGAAACAAGAAATGTATTCTCCCCCCCACACCCCCGAGACATAAACTTTCTTAAAGACCTGGAAGATCAGGTTCAAATTGAAAAATCTTGGGCTTTTTAGAGTTGGGTGTCAGCAGTTCGAGGAGAGCTGGCCTCCAGCATAGCCCTCTTCTCTTCCCAGCCAGTGCTGTGCCCCCCCAACCCCCATGAGCTGGAGCTTGTGGACCCCCAGCCCAACAGTTCACGCACCGTGTATACCCTGCAGATAGCTCCCGTTGGCCACCGCTTGTGGTACACACCCTGGAGGAGCATTCTGCTCGCTGCCTTGGGATTCTGGGGCTCCTGATGGCACATTCCCCGGACCCAATAATCACCACTGGGTGAGGAGGTGCCTGGTTGGGTGAGGACCAGCTGTCCCCAGTAGATGGCCTGATTGTTTTCCTCTCCACATGTTGCCTCTCGCCTTCTCTGTGCCCTTGCTCCTCTTTCGAAAGCCTGCTCATTTTTCAGGGTATGGTTTCTACAGGCCTCATCTTCTTTTAATCCTCTCTTTGTTGCCCTTATTTGGACTTAATCTACCCAGCTTCTCCTTGGGTTTCAGAAGTGCTTTACCGTGATAAAAGCAGTGCATGCTGTCTGTTCCTGTCTCCTTCCCTCACTAAATTGCCAGTTTTTTAAGAGCAGGATCGCTGATTGGCTTTGCCCCCAGTACTAACACGAAGTCTCAGAAGTGGGAAGTGCTTGACAAGTGTGGCTTGAATCCACCACAGCTCTGGCGTCACCCTCCTGTTGTTGTGGTAACCCTGTCAAAACAGGAAATGAGGTTAGTTTAGCATGACTTGTTCATAATTGACTCATGCTGGTTCCCTTTTCTTCCCTAAGTGATCACAAAACATCTGTTAAATAATCTACTCCAGAATTTTGTGGGCTTCTACTTCCACATTAACTGGTCAAATATAGTTCTGGAATCTCTGTTCCCACCCACCCTGGCCCTGGAATTCACCATGCATTTGGAGAGCCCTGGCTCCTTTTTTTAATTGCTCTCTTAAGAATTGCTTGATGAACAATATACCAGTGTACAGTTTAAGTTTTGACATATTATACACCCATTAAGCTATCAAAACAATTAGATAATGAACATTCATTGCCTCCAAAAGTTATCTAGCTTCCATTTCCATTTGTGTAATCCCTCCCGCCCAGCAGCCCCAGGTAAACCCTTCTGACGTGCTTTGTGTCCTCATAGACTAGTTTGCATTTTATATAAGTAGAGGTACTTTTCTTTTGGTCTGGCTTTACTCAGCATAATTATTTTGAGATTCATCTGTGTTGTATATATCAACAGTTTGTTTCCTTTTATTGCTGAATAGTAGGAATCTACCGTTTTAAGAATTGAATGTGCTCACCTATTGGCCTGACCTCCCATACCCCACCATTTATGTATCTTAGGATAGGATTCATCTGGGACTTGAAGCTGCATTTATGTAAGATGATTGGGTGCTCTCAATAGCTTGAGCTCAAGGGCACAGTAATAGTATAATCTTTGTATCCTGTTAATATAACCAAATGGCTGGATAAAAGTTCCCTCCTTTACTTAGGGGTGTGTGTGTGTGTCTGTGTGTGTGTGTGTCTGTCTGCGCCTCTGTCTCTGTTATATTTATTTATTTACTTTAAATTTATTTATTATTTATTTTTGGTTGCATTGGGTCTTTGTTGCTGTGCGCAGGCTTTCTCTAGTTTCAGTGAGTGGGGGCTACTCTTCGTTGCGGTGCGTGGGCTTATTGCAGTGGCTTCACTTGTTGTGGAGCACGGGCTCTAGGTGCGCGGGCTTCAGTAGTTGTGGCACGCAGGCTCAGTAGTTGTGACTTGTGGGCTCTAGAGCGCAGGCTCAGTAGTTGTGGTGCACGGGCTTAGTTGCTCCGCAGCATGTGAGATCTTCCAGGACCAGGGCTCAAACCCGTGTCCCCTGCATTGGCAGGCGGGTTCTTAACCACTGCGCCACCAGGGACACCCTCTCTCTGTTTTAAATAACATACCCAGTTCCAATTTCATCACTGAGTGTCAGTCGGTACTGTTGGAGGGGCACATTGACCATAAGCCCCTCTCCCCAAGCAGTCTTATTCTCAAAGGCAAGTTTATGCCCGTGTTTGTTTGACTACCATGCTTCAGTAAAACTGGATATTTATTTATTTATTTATAATTTTAAAATATTTATTTATTTATTTTTGGCTGCGTTGGGTCTTCGTTGCTGCGTGCGGGCCTTCTCTAGTTGCGGCAAGCGGGGGTTAGTCTTCCGTTGCAGCGTGCCGGCTTCTCATTGCGGTGGCTTCTCTTGTTGTGGAGCATGGGCTCTAGGCGTGTGGGCTTCAGGAGTTATGGCATGAGGGCTTAGTAGCTGTGGCTCATGGGCTCTAGAGCGCAGGCTCAGTAGTTGTGGCGCATGGGCTTAGTTGCTCCACGGCATGTGGGATCTTCCCGGACCAGGGCTTGAACCCGTTTCCCCTGCATTGGCAGGCAGATTCTTAACCACTGCGCCACCAGGGAAGCCCTGGTTATTTATAATGTTGAGTGTAAACCAGTATTTTATAACTATTTTAACCTGTGTTCTCTTTTGTTGAACTCAGGCTCTAAAATCTGAATTACCAAAAAAGTTTTGATTTCTAATAGTATTTACTCCCAGTGTTGAATAAGCTTGCTTGAACGACATATCCCTTTGCCTGTCTACCTAAAAATCAGTGGTTTGGGCCTTCTTGCAGCAAACCAAAGCAAAATAAGATTTGAGTAGCTATTCTTTTATTTAAGGAAATAGACGTCATTTCAAAGTGTTGGGGTACCCGAGTGCAATGTATAAATGGTGTGAGAAAGCTGAAGCTGAGTGAGACAAGGTCCCTCCTACAGCATAGTTTTGTGGTAGAGTCAGACAGATGCATCAGTAATTCTCAGTATAAGTAGACTGATAGATATCATTGTAGAAGCACAAACTTGAGAATAAACTTATTTTACTGTTTCCTGTTTCTAGCACTTACCCAGAGGAGACCAGAAGTAATGTCTTACTGCCCGTCCGTGTTCTTTCATTGCTTCGGTCAGTGGACCAGATGTTGATACTTGTTAATATGAAAAGCTCTTACAGAAAAGATTCAATAGAATATTGTTCATAAAGATAGTAGTAATATTCAAGATTCAAATTCATCATAAAATTGAAGATAAAATTATTATTGCTTCTGCTTGGAATTCTATTAAGTCAGACCTTCAGGACAACTTGGAAAGAACTGGGCCCTATGTTATGGCTGTGAAGGTATTTTTTGAACAATACTTTTTAGGTTTTGTTATAAGACTACCCAAACATCTTGATTAAATTTCTTGTGGGGGGGGGGAAAGAAATAGTCATGTCGTTTTGCACGTAAGACAAAGTTGTTGCAAGCAATCAATGCATCCTCCTGCCCCACCTTTTAATTGAAGTATAGTTGACTTACAATATTAGTTTCAGATATACAGCATAGTGATTTAGTATTTTTACAGATTATGCTCCATTAGGAGTTATTACAAGATAATGGCTATAAGTCCCTGTGCTATGCAGTATATCCTTATTGCTCTCTTGGGTGCATTTTTGTTCGGGTTGAAGATGTGGTTGATGGTCAATTGATTGTTTCTGCTGAGTCAGTGGAATCTAATCCAACAGTAGGAAGTTGTTTCGGAGGCAGAAATGATTGCTCTCACCAGAATGCAGTTGCTGTTAAAAACAGTGGGAAAATGGCTTATGTGTGTCATACGCCCATGTTCCTGGATTTATGAAAATGGACATCTGTACAGTTCCCAGGGCCAGGCCCTCTGTTAGTTTTGAGATTCTGTGTGTGCTGCGTTTTGCCAGCCGCATCCTCCCTAGTTTAAGGCCTCTTTGTGGATTATACACATGCTGCCTTCACGTGTATGAAACAAGTATTTGCTCAGAGTGCTAAACATTTAATACTTTACCGCCTTGTACTGAGAACTGTTTTTAATGCCATCTCCCCTCCTCCCCTCCTTTTTTATTTATTTTTTTAGCTCTGCTTATGATAATGTCAACAAAGTTCGAGTAGCTATCAAGAAAATCAGCCCTTTTGAGCACCAGACCTACTGCCAGAGAACCCTGAGGGAGATAAAAATCTTACTGCGCTTCAGACATGAGAACATCATTGGAATCAATGATATTATTCGAGCACCAACCATCGAGCAGATGAAAGATGTGTATCCTTTTCAGGCAGCTGCTCCACTGCTCCGTCACCTGGTTGAGTAATGTAACTGGACGTGTCTGCACTTATAGGGGTGGAGGAAAAGTAATAAAGCACATTTAAGGGGAAACTGTACTTTGCTTGTCATTTACTGTAATACTTGCATCATTTACATTTTTTCTCTGATTCATTTTTTCATTTGTCAGTAACTGATTTTAGTATCTTTTTGGCAAATCCAATATTTTCTGTCAGTTTCAGTAAAGATTTCCTTTAAGTGTATAGTGGAAAATTTTGGAGAACACCTTTTCCAGTCACGTGTTTGCCACTCAAGGTATGGTTTGTTATGATGGTGAAAAGGAAAGAGCAGTCGACTGTGGAAGAGGGTGCCCTGTACAGCACCTGGTCAGGTCCAGACTGTCCTGATCTTAGCGCCATTTCACATCTGGGTCCAGTTTTCTTGTTTTTAAAACTGGCGTGCTCGCCCTCATGATCTACAAGGCTGGCTCAGCTCTGAAGTTGTGTGATTAACTATGACAAACATTTAGAAATCTGGACTAAGCAGGTAAAGGCTTGGGTAAAGGAGGCTGCCTGGGTAAAGACTGTGTTTGAAAGGTACAAGTGTGAAGTGTGCTGAGGAGGACCTGATGGGAGAAGGTTCCGGTTCTGGCCGCAGCAATGTTCCCACCAGTTTGCCCACTTTGCATTCTGCCCCTCCAGGGAGAGGCAGCTCACTATCTCCAGGCAGCCTTTCCATTTTTATTTTATTTATTTTTATTTTTATTATTATTTTTTAGCCTTTCCATTTTTAGACAGCTCTGTCACTAAGTTCTGATGATATTTTAAGTGAAATGCCTCCTCCTGCCATCTGTTGTCCTGCTTTACCTTTTGCCTTGGAAATCACATCTCTGTCAGATGACAAGTTTTCCAGTCATGTTTCCTTCAAATTCTGTACCATGTCTCATCTAGCATGAATCTGTAGATGTGTAATATTTACACAGAAATGAATAAAAGAAATGCAAAAACACTAATGAAATAATATCGTGGTGAAGTTAAAACCTAGCCACTTTTATAATTTATTTTCTGTGGGAATGAATGAAGTTAGCCATAACTAAAATTTTATATGCTGAGATACACGGATAGGCAGGAAAACAAGAGGAGCTCAACCAGGACAGGCCCCTTCCTAGCACAACTTCCTACAGTCTTACACACTTATTTATACTCCTAACCTTAATTGAAGCAAATAGACTGAGGGTTGAGTTTAGTAGCAAATGTGTTCTAGGCCTGTGTTTCCAAAAGTTTTATGGTTGATTTTTGTCGAGAAGGAGGGGGACAAGAAGGGAGGTAAAAGAACAGTGACGTTTTGAGTTGTTGCTAGGCCAGAGAGGAGGGAGTGCCTGGTGCTGGCCCCCACCCTCCCCCAGCCCTTTCCAACAACCCCAGAGGGCGTCTGTTGATGGTGGACAGCTTGGAGACCAGGACTCATCCACACCACCTGCGTCAGGTCTCCGCTAGCGCATCACTGCGCATATCAGGCAGGCGTGGTGCCTGCTGTCTCACAGGACCTAAGAAGGAGTTCACGACTTTCCGATTCCTTCTGTTGAGGTGTACCAAGTTTTCTTCAGGTCCTCATTTCCCTCCCGAGCCTCATGATGTAATAATGGACCCTTTGGCTTCGTTTTGTTTTCAGTGCTTTGCTAAGTGTGACCAGCTATTTTGGTGTGTTACCTTAACCTTTCCAAACAGATATATAGTACAAGACCTCATGGAAACAGATCTCTACAAGCTCTTGAAGACGCAACACCTCAGCAACGACCATATCTGCTATTTTCTTTACCAGATCCTCAGAGGGTTAAAATATATCCATTCAGCTAACGTGCTGCACCGTGACCTCAAACCTTCCAACCTGCTGCTCAACACCACCTGCGATCTCAAGGTCAGCTTGGTTATTTACTCTTAGGGTGATATCTGTTGAAAAACTCATGTTACTGGGGCATGTTTATATTTATTGTTATTCAGATTTTAAATTACACCAGAAATACATGAAAACATTTATGGCAAAAAAAAATGCAAGTAAAGGGTACTAGTTCTATTTTTCTTCTCCATCCCATTGCTCCTCCTTCTCCAGAGGTAACCACTGTAACAAATTGGTGTATTTTCATCCAAAGTTTTTTCTATGCTCTTACATACACATGTACTTTTTAACTTGTATATGTAAATAGGATTATGTGTACATTAAAAGATCTATTTCATTGGTCACCTTTTTCTTCGATAAATTTTATACAGTAAACAGAAAACAGCAGAAAAGTTGACCTTAATGATTTCGATTCCTAAATAATGCATTCCCAATAAATAGGAAAACCCTAGATCCTTTATAGTCCTTAGAGTTCTCTTAAAAATGGACAGCATTGGGCTTCCCTGGTGGCGCAGTGGTTGAGAGTCCACCTGCCAATACAGGGGACACGGATTCGTGCCCCAGTCCGGGAAGATCCCACATGCCGCAGAGTGGCTAGGCCCGTGAGCCATGGCCGCTGAGCCTGCACGTCCGGAGCCTGTGCTCCGCAATGGGAGAGGCCACAACAGTGGGAGGCCCTCGTACTGCAAAAAAAAAAAAAAAAAAGGCAGCATTTATATATATTTCTATTTTAATAACGTGGCAGAGCTAAATAAGGAGGGAGGTCTACAGCTGTCTCCGGTATGATGAAGGGAATGTGGATTCAGTCTAGTAAAAATGCATGTGAATTTAAGACCTAGATGAATGAAATGACATCCCATGTTCATGGATTGGAAGGCTTAATATTGTTAAGATGGCAGTACTTCCCAGTTTGATCTACAGGTTTAATGCAGTCCGTATCAGAGTCCCAGGTGGCTTTTTTTGCAGAAATGGGCAGGCTGATCCTGAAATGCATATAGAAATTCAAGAGACCCAGAATAGCCAAACCAATCTTATGAAAGAGCAAAGTTAGAGGACTCACACTTCCTGATTTTAAAACTTATTACAAAACTATAGTAATCAAGACATTGTGATACTGGCTAGGAGTAGGCATATAGCTCACTGGAGTAGAATTGAGTCAATAAATAAACCCATATGTTTTTGTTTTTTCATTCATTCATTCATTTATTTTCAGCTGCATTTGGTCTTTTTTTTTTTTCCCCGATATGCGGGCCTCTCACCATTGTGGCCTCTCCCGTTGCGGAGCACAGGCTCCGGGCACGCAGGCTCAGCGGCCATGGCTCACGGGCCCAGCCGCTCCACGGCATGTGGGATCTTCCCGGACTGGGGCACGAACCCATGTCCCCTGCATCGGCAGGCGGACTCTCAACCACTGTGCCACGAGGGAAGCCCTGCGTTTGGTCTTTGTTGCTGCGTACAGGCTTTCTGTAGTTGTGGCAAGTGGGAGCTACTCTTCATTGCGGTGCACAGGCTTCTCATTGCAGTGGCTTGTCTTGTTGCAGAGCACAGGCTCTAGGTGCACGGGCTTCAGTAGTTGTGGCATGCGTGCTCCGTAGTTGTGGCTTGCGGGCTCTAGAGCACAGGCTGAGTAGTTGTAGCACACAGGCTTAGTTGCTTCGCAGCATGTGGGATCTTCCCAGACCAGGGCTCAAACTCGTGTCCCCTGCATTGGCAGACGGATTCTTAACCACTGCGCCACCAGGGAAGCCCCAACCCATATGTTTATGATCAACTGATTTTTGACAAGAGTGCCAGGATCATTCACTGGGGAAAGAATAGTCTTCACCAAATGGTGCTGGGACAATTGGATAACCACATGCAAAACAAAATGAGTTTGGGCCCCTCCCTGCCTGTACTATGTACAAAAATTAACTCAAAATGGATTAGAGATCTAAGTTTAAAGGCTGAAACTAGAATGCACTTAAAAAACACAGGAGTAGGGGCTTCCCTGGTAGCGCAGTGGTTGGGGGTCCGCCTGCCGATGCAGGGGATGTGGGTTCGTTCCCCACGGCGGGAGAGGCCACAGCGGTGAGAGGCCCGCATACCGCAAAAAAAAAACACAAAAAACACAGGAGTAAATTCTTGCAAACTTGTGTTAGGCAGACTTCTTAGACATGACACCAAAAACACAAGCAACAACATTTTTTTTTAATAATGGATTTCAGGGAGTTCCCTGGTTGCCTAGTGGTTAGGACTCAGTGCTTTCACTGCTGTGGCCTGAGTTCAATCCCTGGTCGGGAACTGAGATCCTGTAAGCTGCGTGGCGTGGCGTGGCGTGGCGTGGCGTGGCATAGCCAAAAAAAAAAATATTTCATCAAGATGAGAAGCATGTACTACAAAGTAAATCATCAAGAGAGTGAAAAGACAATCCCCAGAATGAGAGAAAATATTTGTAAATCATATATGTGATAAGAGATTTATATCTAGAATATATGAAAAACTCTTACAGCTTAACAACTAAAAGATAAATGGCACAATTTAAAAGTGGGCAAAGAATCTGAAAAGACCAAGGATCTAACGAAGGTATACAAACAACCAATAAATACATGAAAAGATGCTTGACATCATTAGTCAGTGGGGAAATGCAAATCAAAACCACAGTGAGATACCACTTCACACACACTACGATGATATAATCAGATGATAAGTGTCAGCAAGAATTCGGCCCCAGGTGTATACCTGAGTGGAATGAAAACATGCATCTGCACACAGACAGATACAGAAATACTCATAGTGGCGTAATAGCCCAAAGGAGGAAATAATTCAGATGTCCAAATGACAATGGATAAATAGAATGTGGTGGATCCATACAGTGTAATAAAAAGGAATGAAGTACTGATATGTGCTACAATATGGATGCATCTTTTTTTTTAATGGATTTTAATGAGTTATTTATGTTTTATTTTTGGCTGCATTGGGTCTTCATTGCTGCATGTGGGCTTTCTCTAGTTGCGGCTAGTGGGGGCTACTCTTTGTTGCAGTGCGCGGGCTTCTCATTGTGGTGGCTTCTCTTGTTGTGGAGCACGCATGGGCTCTAGGCACACAGGCTTCAGTAGTTGTGGCACATGGGCTTAGTCGTTGTGGCTCGTGGGCTCTAGAGCGCAGGCTCAGTAGTTGTGGCACACGGGCTTAGTAGCTCCACGGCATGTGGGATCTTCCCGGACCAAGGCTCGAACCCATTTCCCCTGCATTGGCAGGTGGATTCTTAACAACTGTGCCAACAGGGAAGCCCAATGTGGATGCATCTTGCAGACATTATTAAGTATGTGAGGGAAAGAAACCAGTCATAAAAGATCACGTATTGTAGAATAGATGTGTCTGTAGAGATGGAAGGTAGATGAGCAGTTGCTGTGGACTGGTGGGATTGGAGAGGCATTGGGAGAGACTGCTGATGGGCACAAGGTTTCTTTTTGAGGTTATAAAAATGTTCTAAACTTGGATAGTGGTAATGGTCATATAGCTCTGTGATATAATATCAAAAACCATTGAACTGCACACTTTAAATGGGAGAATTGTGTAGTATGTGAATTATATCTCAATAAATTTGTTTGAAAAGTACATATAGATGAATAGCAGTGATCATTTTGTGGACCTCACTTCCACAGACGTTCCTGTGGGAAGCTGTGTAAGGTATACCTGGCAAGGGAGGTGAGTGTCTGCCCCTGCAGTCTGAAAACTGATAGGTCAGGGGTCTGATAAGCAATAGACGATTGCAGTACTGTCTGCTGTAACGCACAGAAAGGAGAGAGGTGAGTTGGTTCTGGCCAAGCTGTGAGGCATCAGGAAGGAGGATTGTCGTGCTGTCCCTCTCAGCATGTCAGGCTTGCAGTGGGCGAGTGGCTGTGTTGGGCGCAGGC
Source organism: Aethalodelphis obliquidens (assembly GCF_003676395.1). Classification (NCBI taxonomy): domain Eukaryota; kingdom Metazoa; phylum Chordata; class Mammalia; order Artiodactyla; family Delphinidae; genus Aethalodelphis; species Aethalodelphis obliquidens. The sequence continues at coordinate 1,113,974 of NW_020838007.1, forward strand.
AGAAGGAACAACAGAAATATAGTAAGAATAAGAAGTAAGGGACGAGTGTACCAACACTGAGGCCTGCGCTGTGTGGCTGCAGCTTTGGTGATCACTGAAGTTTTGATCATGAAGAGCCTTCTGGAACTATCTAAAAAGGCAGTGGGGGGCTTCCCTGGTGGCGCAGTGGTTGAGACTCTGCCTGCCAATGCAGGCGACATGGGTTCGTGCCCTGGTCCGGGAAGATCCCACATGCCGCGGAGCAGCTGGGCCCGTGAGCCATGGCCACTGAGCCTGCGCGTCCGGAGCCTGTGCTTCGCAACAGGAGAGGCCCCAACAGTGAGAGGCCCGAATACCGCAAAAAAATAAAATAAAATAAAATAAAAAGGCAGTGGGTCCTGTCATCAGGCAGTCATCTTATCCGCTGTCGTTGGGTGTTTAAAGCAGGATGGCAGATGTCCTGTGAGACGTTGTGGAGGACAGCTTCCTGCATCAGATATGACTCGGTTGGACTCTGTCACCTCTTAGGATCCTTCTGAGTTAAATTCATGTACTTCCTACATAGGGTGTAGCCAGATCCCTGTGCATGGATCTGTGCAAATGAGAGCCAGGTTGGCACACAAGGAATGGCCGTACTTTGTCGGCTCTTAGTGATTTTTTTGAAAAATTACAGTGAAGAGCGGCCAGGCAGCCCAGCTTCGTGAAGGCTCTCGGCGCGCCGCAGCCCCCAGGCACCCGGCACGCGCCCGCCCCACCACCACTATGCCCAAGAGGAAGGTCACCTCCACTGAGGGGGCGGCGAAGGAGGAGCCCAAGAGGAGATCGGCGAGGTTGTCAGCTAAACCGGCTCCTGCAAAAGTGGAAACGAAGCCAAAAAAGGCGGCAGGAAAGGATAAATCTTCTGACAAAAAAGTGCAAACTAAAGGGAAAAGGGGAGTGAAGGGAAAACAGCCTGAAGTGGCTAACCAAGAGACTAAAGAAGACTTACCTGCAGAAAATGGAGAAACTAAAAATGAGGAGAGCCCAGCTTCTGATGAAGCAGGAGAGAAAGAAGCCAAGTCTGATTAATATCACACACCTTGTCCTATCAGTGGTCCATTTCCCTTCTTGTACAATCCAGAGGAATATTTTTATCAACTATTTTGTAAATGCAAGTTTTTTAGTAGCTCTAGAAACATTTTTAAAAAGGAAGGAATCCCACCTCATCCCATTTTTTAAGTGTAAATGCTTTTTTTTCAGAGGTGAAATCATTTGCTGATTGTTTATTTTTTGGTACAACCAGAAAATAGTGGGATATTAAATATGGGAGGCTTTGATTGTCTTGGGTGTCAGCTTAACATTCCACAGATGGAGGGTAGCTTTTATATCCTATAATACAAAGCATACTAAATGGCAGTTTGGAGTCAGTTGTCCATTTAATGTCTTAAACACTTTAAATTACTTCTCTTCCCACATTGTTTTTGGTAGAATTGTTTCCTAAAGCAAACCACTCACCCCTTGATCGTGGCTCTCCTGGGCAGAATTTTGTGCACTCTGTAACATCTTTGGTCATGGTAGTCCAGTTCTTCTAGTAACTGTTAATGTGCTGTGACGATTGACAATTTGAGTATGTAGTGTATATGACATTAAATTGTGAATTAGTGGGACTTACGATGTAACAGCATATCAATATTTGAAGATATTGGTACTTGATATCCTTTGAAGGAAAATTTGCCCCCAAATTTTAAGCTGGAAAGTCACTGGAATAACTGTTCAGAAAAGAATCACAACTACATGATTTTTTAGGTTTTTGGTACATATGTTGAGAATTGTGTACAAATTGAAATGTCTGTGTACTGATCCTCAAAACAGCCAATAAAATCTCAATTATGAAAGAATTTCTTGAAGCACATGAAGAAAAAATTTTTATGTCTCCTAGTGCTTTTTTTTTCTTTCTGTTTCTTATCACAGTCCTTTTATGGCAGATTGCTTTTGTTTGTTTTTGGAGAGCCATTGTTAATATTTTAAGTCTGTAATATTTCTGGGAAAAGATGACTTTTACTTTGACTTGAAAATACTCGTCCTTAAGAAGAAGCACAGAACTAGACTACTTTGTCTGTTGTCTCTTCACTGTTTGTGGACTTGTCTTTACCTCGGGCCATTTTATTCACTGCTCACCAAAATGGACACCCACACTGATATATATGTCTTGTTGGCCGTCTGCACAATCCAGGCATTGTTTTCAAAACGCAATTTTAACACACACTCAGAAACACAATAGGATGTTTTAGATATTTACAGCAGTGAAATTCACCCACATTTCAAAATGTCCATGTGGGGTATACATCATCCACATGGGCATGAATATTCAGGAGAGACTCTTATTCCAGAGATGAGTGTGGTATGTCACCGAGTCACCAATTTGCCGTGGGAGCGTGTCCAACAACCAGGGCACATGCACGTGGGAGGGTGGAGCTCTGGACTCACCGAATGCCCATCACATCCTCAGACCTTGCGGTGACCGTGATGCTGTCCCACGAGCCCTGTACCTAGAAAGTTTGTGACCAGTGGCCTTACTGACTTGTTATTTGGTCCTTTTTGAATTTTCAAGTAGGTAATGATGTCACATTTTCCATTAGCTTCTGTGTTACTAAGTATTTTCTAGTCTTGAGCCCTCAGGATATCAACTCTTCTCAGTGTCTTAGACCTTTAGTTTTTGGCTCTATAAACATGCTTTGTACTTGTTACCTGAAGCCCAGAGACCCAGCAGACACCAGCCTCTCAGGGCCCTCCTGAGACCCTCTCCTTGTAGGCTTCCTCTTTATTTCTGAGGGCCGCAGAAAAGCAAGGGCTGTAGACCCTATTTCGAGATTCTGCTCACATATTTTTAATGAAACTGCCAGGGGAGTGTGGTCTCCAGCAGTCCGTGTCCTCGCCGTTTGCGTACTGAGCCCCCAGCAGCCCCAGGAGGAGTTCCAGGCTGCTAGGCTCACAGCACATGTGGTTCTGGGTGTGCATGGGAAGGAGGACTTTGAAAGATACAAAATGAAACGTCTTTGGGGCTGGCTTTTGTTTTATGAGAATTTGAATTTGCTCAACCCAAAAAGTAGCCAAGTAGGAGTGATTGGTCATTTTATATTTCTTGTACTGTATCCTGGTTGTCTACCTTCCTTCTTATGGAATTGTAATGAATTTTATTACTTTTTTATTTTGAAGCCTTGACAGTTTTTTGGTTAATGCTGTATTAGCTTTCAGTGTTGTAGTGTTAAAGGAACTTTAAAGAATCCCATGAGCCTTCCATTGATGACCATGAGTGGAGTTGTGAAATCTTTCTTTTTTTTTTTTAATATTTATTTATTTGGCTGCACCGGGTCTTAGTTGCAGCACACGAGATCTTTGTCGTGTGCAGGATCTTTAGTTGCAGCATGTGGGATCTAGTTCCTGGACCAGGGATCGAACCCAGGCCCCCTGCATTGGGAGCGTGGAGTCTTAGGCACTGGACCACCAGAGAATTCCCGAGTTGTGCAATCTTGTAGAGGTCTAAACCCTACAGGTCTAAACCCTAAACCCTTTTATGGCAGATTGCTTTTGTTTGTTTTTGGAGAGCCATTGTTAATATTTTAAGTCTGTAATATTTCTGGGAAAAGATGACTTTCCTTTATTTTTTAAATTATAATCAAAAATTTTGAGAACCTGCTGGTTCTGTGCCTTATACTAGGAGTGGAGGATACAAGTAATGAAACACGATCCTCCTTATACTAGCTCACTATTCTGAAAATTGGTAACTAAAGGGAAAAAAGGATTAAACATTTTCCCTGTCTTTCCAGTGAGATCTGGGCATCAGGGTAAGAAAATAGCCCCAGTTGATGAATGATGGCTCTTCCTTAAAATAAATGCCAGCTAATAAATGCACAAGGAATAATAAAATTAGAGAAGTCGCCATTTTGCAGCCTCCAGTGACGTAATTGATTTGTGCCATATAATCCCTGGACCCTCTGCTCAGACTCCAGTCCCCTGGGTGGGCTGCCACCGCCTCCCCATGTGGACTCCCTGTTCACCTCACACCTAGACCGTGTCCTGATCTGAAGCCCTCTCTCAAGCCCACCAGGCTGCTGCGGTTCCTCCCACCCCACAGTGACCCTCAGGCCACAGGACCCCTTCTGATGGCTTCCAGACAGGAGGAGCGACTGCCGCTTTAGTTCTTGTTTAAAGAAGGAGCTGTACTGCAGCGTTCCGCATGGAGAAGGAATGCTGCTAATTCTAAAACTTGGGCTTCCCTGGTGGCACAGTGGTTGAGAGTCCGCCTGCTGATGCAGGGGACATGAGTTCGTGCCCCGGTCTGGGAAGATCCCACATGCCGCGGAGCGGCTGGGCCCGTGAGCCGTGGCCACTGAGCCTGCGCATCTGGAGCCTGTGCTCCGCAACGGGAGAGGCTACCACAGTGAGAGACCCGTGTACTGCAAAAAATAACTCTAAAACTTTTTCTTCTTCATCTTGCCACTCTGAACAATGCAGTTTTTTTTAACATTATTAAGTATTAATGTAAGATTTTACATTAATGGTAATGCTGTACCCTGGTTTTTACTTTTAAGAGATAATCAGTAGTTCAGATACTGTGAGAAGTGGTTAGTACTAGAGTCTCTTGCCAGTTAATCCACCTGAGTTGCTATGCTTCCTATAAACATTTGAAATAAGGCATTTATTCACCTGATGTTGAGAGCCCACTCCACTTAGGGATAAAAAGTTAGTTGAGTATTGCCTTTTTCTAGGGACTTATATTCCAGCTGTGGGGATGGGCATATATCCAGCTGTCATGGATTGTGGGTATGTGCTTACATATAATACATGTCAAACAAAGTATTACCAGAGTTCAGAAAAGTGAGCTGTTCGTGGGATTGGTGTTGGTTCCTGGGAAACCTCTCACAAGAGGTCACTTTCATGCTGGTATTTAGGGTCAGGCAATGGTGAGCATCAGGTCCTCAACTGAGAGGGCGTCACGGAGTCAGGAAGGGCATGGAACTGTTGGTAGGAGCAGATGTGGCACAGAGATAGATGGTGGTGGGAGACACCCGAGCAGACAGTGTGTGGAGGGTTTTTGCTTAAAGAATTTGGACTTTTATTTACTAGGCAGAGGGGATTGGTTAAAAGATTTTTGAGCCAGAAAGGTGATTTATGTTTCAGAAATAACACTCAGGCAGGAATTTCAAGGAGGAATCAGATTGCAGTCAGGTAAAGTGAGTCTCCCTAATTCCAGACAGACTAAGGCCCTTTCAGTTGAGATGTTGGAGGGGCAGCCAGTTGAAGAGCCACTTGGGGAGGTTTCAGCTGTGGGGCCACCCTTCCCTCACACACCCCCAGGCAGTTGCTCTGGTTTCCCAAGGTCTTCCTGTGGCTGGCATCTCTTCAGTGTTCCAGTGTCACTGCACGTGGGTCCTCCTCAGAGAGGGCTGCTCCGTCTTAATACGCACGCTGTCCGGCACCACTATGTTAGCTGTGTCTTGCTCTATAACAATCACCTCAAAATGTAGTGGCCTTCCAAAGAAGAAGAAATTGAGGATAAAAAGACCAAGTGAAGGCAGAACACAGAGGGTTTTTTGGGCGGTGAAACTATTTCTGTATGACAGTGTACTGGTGGATACATGTCATTACACACTTGTCAAAACTCATAGAATGTACACCACCACGAGTGAACCTGAAGGTAAACTGTGGACTTCAGGTGATAATGATGTGTCAGTGTAGGTTCCTCGACTGTAACAGATGTCCCGCTCTGGTGCAGGATGTTGATAGTAGGGGAGGCTCTGCCTGGCGGGGGAGGCAGGTGTACATGGGGAACTCTTTGTACTTTCTGCTGAATTCTGCTGTGAACCCAAAATGGCCCTAGAAAAAGAAAATCTGTTATTAAAAAAAAAAAATGTAGTGGGCTTAAACAACAAGAATCATGTTTGAGTTCATAGTTTCTGCAGGTGAGGAGTTCAGTCAGGGTGCAGTGGTGGGCAGTGACTGGTCTCTGCTCCAGCCTCTGGGCGTCAGCTAGAAGATATGTGGGTGGAGCCTCAAGTCATCTCCCACAGGGCCTGGCAGTTGATGCCAAGGAACGGCCACGTGTAGCCCACGTGGCCTGGTGTCCTCACAACGTGGGCAGAGGGTTCCAAGTACCCCAGTGGAGAGAGCCAGGTAGAAGCCACATTGCATTTTATGATTTTGCCTCGGAAGTCTCACAGCATCACTTCCACTATATTCTGTTGGTTTAGGCAGTTACAAAGGTTTGGTCAGATTCAAGAGAAGGGAAGATAGATCCTGCCCTCTTTTTTTTTTTTTTTTTTTTTTGCGGTATGCAGGCTTCTCACTGTTGTGGCCTCTCCCGTTGCGGAGCACAGGCTTCGGATACGCAGGCTCAGCGGCCATGGCTCCCAGGCCCAGCCGCTCAGCGGCATGTGGGATCTTCCCGGACTGGGGCACGAACCCATGTCCCCTGCATCGGCAGGCGGACTCTCAACCACTGTGCCACCAGGGAAGCCCGATCCTGCCCTCTTGATAAAAATTCAGCCAAAGATCTTGAAACAGGAGCGTGGGTAAGGGTTGTATTGATGATCCTCTTTAGAAAAATCCAGTCTGCCACAGCTGTGTTTAAAGTTGCTCACACCACTTATCCTGTCTTTGTGTTTAAGAATCTCATAAAGCCTCCCAAAGTGCGGCTTCTGTTACTTTGTCCACGCTCCCAGAGGTGTGTGGAGACGTCAGCCTCGGTACTTGGCCTCACTGAGCTGGGAATTTCCTATATGCTGTTTTTCTTTTAATCTGGGATTTGTTTTGTGGTTCCACTGACCCATAAAAAGCTGTGGATGAAGTCTGGACCCATCCACGCTGTGTGGGGCTGAGTGTAGTAGAGGGCAGTGAAAGATCTGGGAATCCTGGTCAGGGACTTGCGGTGCATTTACTCTGCTGCTGAGATGCAGTATTTCTTCTCTGAGCACATGACTCAGAATATGGCTTCAAGTGTCCATTTACATGCAGAAGGCAGACCAAGTGCTGAGCTTTGATTGAACTTGAATCAGAGGATGAGGTGTTAGCCCTGAAAAAAGAGAAACTGTGGGCTGTATTGAAAGTTGAAGCCACACGGAATTGACGTGAATTGGTTGTAGTCCAGCGTGGCAAATGGTGACTTCTGGATGGCTTAGAGGACCCACCTTTGCATGTAAGGAGAAATCGCTCCTCTCTTGCTTCCTGAGCTGGAATCACGCCTGCAGGGATTGTACTGCTAGTGAACTGAGTATTCCTGCAGTTTGTTTCATGGGACTTGGTAGAATAGGCTCTAAGGAAACAAATAGGGTGCAGGTATGTCGAAAGCCTCAAGATCAGTCAAGCTGAGGTTAGAGCTTACCACGGTCCCCCTGTAAAACTTATGGCCCTCCATCAGCCCGATCCTCTGACAGGCCCGGGACTGTCGAGGGTGCGACGGCATCAGCAGGCTGGCCGGCTCGAGAGGTGAGGCTGGTGCTGGGGGGCACGGGGTGGTGATGAAGGCCAAGAGGGGACTGTCAGCTGCAAGAGGGTCCAGACAGCCTCACCATGCAGCTCTGTTAGGGTGCGCTTAGAGCGTAGCCTGTGGAAGAGCAACTGGGGAAGCAAATGTGGCATTGGCTCCTTTTGAAGATGCAGTGACAGTATGTCAAAAGACAGAAATTGGGCAACACAGATACGTCACTTCTCTTGAATGCTGCGGTCGAAGCAAGCAGCAGGGCCTGTGGGGTCAGAGGTGCCACATGGGGATGCCAGTGTCCAAGGCTAGAGAGAGACACTGGTGAAGTGGATGGGAGCATTCAGAATCTTTCTGAATTGTCGAGAACTTCAACTATGGGATATCTGAGCAGAGGTTGATGTCCATTTACGTCTCATGAGTATCTCTGAGGTGTGTCCCTTCCTCCTTATCCTATTTTTATGGCCTGAGCTCAGACCCTTTTCACTTCTTAGGTGAATTAAAGCAATAAGCCTCCAAAGTGATCTCTGTCTTCCAGGCTGCCTTCTGCTAGACTCTGGCCTGTCTTTGTTAACATCTCTCTCTCTTTCTCGGGTTAGTTCCCCAGGAGCTAGGAATTAAAATATCCTGCAATTGTACGAGATTAAATATGTTATAGTTACTTTCCTTATACATTGGAGCTGGAGTAGCACCAAAGCATTGAATGGTGAAAGGCCAGCAAGTACTTTTGTGAGTCAGGAGAAATTAGAAGCTGGGTGTTTGTTTTTTTAAAAAAGATTCATCTTCAATATGTGAAATATCTTTTAAAGGTTTGGGAGTGGGTTTGGCTACGTGGAGGGGGAAGGAGGTAGGAAGGAGGTAGGAAGAGCAAGTGGAGGACCAGCAGGAGGTCAGGTCTGCGGGGAGAGGAACTGATCCCATGGTGATCACCCCCAAGCGTCAGCAGCAGAGGTCTGGTCTCCTAGTCTCTAGTGGGTAGCCTTATTTTCTGAGCAGAACAGTTTTTGTCAAGTGGCCTAAGCAAGGTTGCTGTGGGATAAGCAGATAATGAGAGGTGAGGATACTGTCCTCTGAAGATGTGTTCTGTTCAAGGCTCCTCCAGCCTGTTCCTGTCTGATGCGCGGCAGCTGCCTTTCAGATTGTGGTGAGGATTAGGTAAGAGTGAGTGTGTAGAATTCCAAGAAGCATCTGCCACATAAGAATGGTAGCAGTTACTTGTCATCATTACTGCTGTTGTCTTTTTTGTGTTTATGATGTTTTGATGTTAAATTGGTTAGAATCTCTAAGAACGTGTCCTGTTATTTTCTCTCTTAGATCTGTGACTTTGGCTTGGCCCGTGTTGCAGATCCGGACCATGATCACACAGGGTTCCTGACGGAGTACGTTGCCACACGTTGGTACAGGGCTCCGGAAATTATGTTGAATTCCAAGGTAAGGACCAAGTTTGCATAAAAAGAAAACCAAGAGGCAAAAGAACTTTGGACGTGAGTTGCAGTAAGCCTCCCACTCAGTAAGTTTCTTTCAGCCTGGGTTGAGGCCTAGCCTGTCTGGTCAGAACCAAGGTATGTCTTTGTCTCCCATTCAACACTGAACTTCTGGGCCCTCGGCTGGGGTAGTGCTGATGTGTTACAGAGTTGGAGGGCCCGCCTCCCTAGTCACTGGTACAATGAATGTTCTGTGTCCCACCCCCTGGTCAGCTCTCCTGCAGTCCTACCTGGGGCAGCTTTCACTCCTGTGGCTGCCACTGCCAGGGTCAGGCTGGCTCTGTGTCAGAGATGAGCTCTGTATACGGTGTGTGTTTCTGTGAATGCGGACCAGAGCTTTTCTGTAAAGGTCAGACATACCTGATAATGAAGAATGCCTCTTTAGCAAAATTATAGTATAATTGGAAGAAAACATTGGTGTGGAAAAAATTGGAGCTGCTATAATTCTTTCAAAATTATGTGATGGTCCTGCTTCCAAATGGTAGTCCCTGCATCTGGATCAAAAGCACACTTCTAACAAGGTCTTTGTCTGGGTCATAAGGAATGATTGAAAAACTTACAAAAGCAAGAGAAAGTGAAGTACAACATCCTTGTTAGGTATATGAGCAACAGTGGCAAACAGTGAGGGCTGCTGTGGGGATTCAGTTTTGTTTTTTATTTGTTTTATCTTTTGGGCATGCCACACGGCATATGGAATGTTAGTTCCCTGACCAGGGGTCAAACCCGTGCCCCCTGCATTGACAGCACAGAGTCTTAACCACTGGACCCAGGGAGGTCCTGGAGTTTCAGTATTTTTAATATATCATTTGAAAATAGTATTTGAATAAGGTGTCACATTTGAGAAGTTAAGTGCACCTGACATCTAATATCTAATCCTGTATCTCATATCTCAAGACAGATTCTTGATCTCAGTTCCATCTTCCATAATGTAACATTAATATACATGAAGAAAAGCTATAAAAATAGGGACTTCCCTGGTGGCTCAGTGGTTAAGACTCCACACTCCCAATGCAGGGGGCCTGGGTTTGATCCCTGGTCCAGGAACTAGATCCCTCATGCATGCCGCAACTAAGAGTTTGCATGCCACAACTAAGGAGCAGGCAAGCCACAACTAAGGAGCAGGCAAGTCCCAACTAAGGAGCCTGCCTGCCTCAACTAAGACCCAGTGCAACCAAAAAAAAAAAAGAAAGAAAAAAGCTATAAAAACAAACTTTGGACCCCGTGTTCAGGTGTAGGAACCAGAAATCATCCTGAGAGGCTTCTTGGGAATGAGAAGAACAGGTGTAATTAGCCCATAGGCTGCATTCTCTTCCTCCATCCTTTACGAGTCAAAGGGCTTGGGATGTAGGTTGCTTTTGTGAGGAAACGGAATTTGTTTAAAGCAGTTGGTTATTCTTGATATCATACCTGTGTTTAGTTTAGCTATGGAAATAAAATTTCATTAAAATAAATTCCGTTGTAAAGAAGGATTTGGTGTAACAGATGTTTCAAAGGAGAAAATGTTGTGTTGATTCTCTCATAATTCTGTACGACAATCCCACACAACGGGTTCTTGCTGTGGATAGATGGGCCACGTGACAGCCTATCCACGCCAGAGGCGCCCATGTGTGCAGCAGTGCCTGCCACCTGGAAGGAAAGCTGTCCTTTGCGTCCTGGGGCCTTGTGGTCTTACAGCATCCGTCCCCATTTGAGCCGCTCCCCTGTCTTCACTTCTTGGCCACCCTCCAGGGGGAAGTAGCCAGGAGGGTGGCCTCTGTTTTTGCAGTTAACTATAGTCAAAACTGAGTTTGAATCCTTTTTTTATTTATAGCACCTCTAGCCTGAGAATGTTACTTCTAGCAATGTATTCAGGATTTTCTTTTTTATTGATTTAGAACATTTTCACACCCACAGAAGAGAGTCCAGTGAACACCCATATTCCCCTTACAGCACCAGCTGTTGACATCCTCTGCCTCCCTCTCTCTCGCGTCTCTTCTCTCTCTTCCCTTGTGTCAAACCCTCTGACACTTCACCAACATAAACCAGCACTGCACACCTCGACTGATGCTAGGAGTTCACTAATACTCCCGAAAAGGTGGTGTGCTTCCCCACAGCCGCGGTACCATGCGAGTGCCTGTGACGGCCGGCGCTCATTCAGTGCCATCCCAGTTGTGTGTGTCCCCCCCCCCATCTGGGACAGTCCTCCCGCCTTCCTGGCTTCTCCATGACACAGAATACTTGGCAGAGCACAGAGGTGGTGTTGTGCCCAGCGGGTCTCTTTCTGAATTCTTGGGACTGGCTCCTCCTGATTAGGTTTAGGTAACACGTTTCGGGCACAAACCCCACAGAGTCTTGGAAGCCATGTGTGTGGCCCCTCTGTTTCCTGGCAGCCTCTCCCCCAGGGGTGCGCCCTTGAGGACCATTGTCTCCATTGCAAAACGTGATTTTCTAAATTGATTGTTTCTTTTACATCGATGAGCTGGCATTCATCTGTGAAGAAGAGGTTTCCCCCTTTTCTCTTTCTCTTCCTCTGACCCCTGTCTTTGTTTTGAAAACATGATTGTGGACTCATGGTGGCTGTGGGGGTTTTTTGTTTGTTTGCTGTCCATTATCTTTTTTTTTTAATATACTCATTTTCCCAGCTTTGGCCAGCTAGAGCGCTCTGTGTGTGTGTATTTGTAACATTTCATTTTGATAGAATTTTCAATTCACAGAAACATTGCAAGAAAAGAAAAGGCAGGGGTTCTCAAACATTCCGTTCTCAAGACTCCTTCAGTGTCTGAATGTCTAAAAATTTATCCAAGACCCCAAGCAGGTTTTGTTTATGTGGGTTTTATTTATCAATATTTACTATATAGAAATTAAAACTGAAACTTTTCTCTTTTTTTGGCTGCGTTGGGTCTGTTGCAGGCTTTCTTTAGTGGCAATCAGGGGCTACTCTTCATTGTGGTGCACGGGATTCTCATTGCAGTGGCTTCTCTTGTTGTGGAGAACAGGCTCTAGGGCACATGGGCTCAGTAGTTGCAGCTTCCCAGACCAGGGCTCGAACCCATGTACCCTGCATTGGCAGGCGGATTCTTAACTGCTGAGCCACCAGTTTGGAGCCCCCAAACTGAAACTTTTTAAAGTATTTATTAATTTTTAAATTTATTTTAAAATAAATGTTAAAAAGTTAGATAGTTCTCATTTTAAAAATGTTTATTTTCCACAACAAAAGCATTTTAGTGAGAAGAGTGGTGTTCTCATCTTTGCAAATCTCTTCAGCGTCTGGCTTGATTTGAACACTGCTGGATTCTCACCTGGTTCTGCATTCAGTCTGTCAAATATGTTGTTTTGGTGAAGTTAGCAAAGAGTTAGTGAAGAGTCTTCGCACGAAGCTCGGAAAGAGAGAGTTAGTAGTCTTTTCAGCTACTCTTGGCTCATCATTGATACCACACCAAAACCCAGCAGAGGAAAGGCTAATTGCCACGTGAAATCTGAAACCATGGCATCCATTGCTCTTCCTGACACCGACACCCACGCGTAATTCTGTAACACTGAGCGTTAGGGAAGCACGGTTCACTGTTGTCACGTTTCACGTATAATATCCTGTAATGTCATGTAACCTCTAGAAAAATCTCCTGTACACATGTGAGAGAATGAGTGAAGAGGAAAACAGAATCACAGTCGTATTATAGCAGAGGGAAGCCGCCTGACAGAGCTGATGGCTGGAACTGTCCACCCTTCACCTCAGATGCACACTCACCAGCTCTTTATGTTTTGTCCCATTTGCTTTTTCATTCTCTCTCTGTGTGCCTGTTTTTGTGAGTCATTTGAGAATGGATTATAGATGTGCACCTTTAGCACTAAGCATTTCACCGTGTGTGTCCTTAGAACAGTAGTTCGAATGTTCCCTGAGGACATTTGGTTGTGTTTAGAGACATTTTTGGTTCTCACAACTAGTAGGGGTGGTGCTGCCGGCATCGAGCAGTGAGAGGCCAGAGCAGTGGTGAGCACCCTGAGGTGCGCAAGCTGGCCCTCCAACAAAGACTTGTCCAGCCCAGAGCGGCAGCAGTGGAGGTGAGAAAGAAGGGTGTTCTCTCCCATGACCATAGTACAGTAATCAAAAGTGGGAAAATTAACAGTGATCCAATAGTAATGCCCCGTTTATATTCAGATTTTGGATATTGTCCCAATAATAACCTTTATAGCTTTTCTCAATATGTGTGCAAGGCTCACACGTTGCATTGTTGCTTTAGTCGCCTTTAATCTGAAATAGTTCCTCAGCCTTTCTTGACCTTGATGTTTTTGAAGGGTGCGGGTCAGCTACTTGTAGCACGTGCCTCAGTTTTGTGTCATGCATTTGGGGCGTGAATACCACAGAAAGAGTGTTTTCTTCTCAGCGCATCATCTGTCACATCAGGAGGCACACCTGGTTTGTGTCGGTATCGGTGAAGTTCTTGTTGATCTTTTGGTTAAGATGGCGTCCTCCAGGTCTCCACCATCATTATGGTTATAGTTACTGTTAACTATAGTAATAATAATTACCACGTTGGACTTCCCTGGTGGCGCAGTGGTTAAGAATCCGCCTGCCAATGCAGGGGATACAGCTTCGAGCCCTGGTCTGGGAAGATCCCACATGCCGCGGAGCAACTAAGCCTGTGCGCCACAACCACTGAGCCTGCGCTCTAGAGTCCGTGTGCCTAGAGCCTGTGCTCCGCAACAAGAGAAGCCATTGCAATGAGAAACCCGCGCACGGCAACAAAGAGTAGCCCCCACTCGCTGCAACTAGAGAAAGCCTGCGTGCAGCAACAAACACCCAACGCAGCCATAAATAAATGAATGAATGAATCAATCTACTAGGAAATTGTGGGAAGATACTTTAAATCTCTGTAATTTATTGATGAGAATTGTTTTGAAATTCAACCCATTTTATCAGAGCTGTAGATCTGATCATTAATTCTTTGATTTTCAAAAAATACTTTGCTATGTTTCCATAAGCTTTAATATTTGGATAAATTTTTTTCCCTCTAGCTTTTCTCCACATTTCTTCTTCTATTTATCACTATGCCTAAGCATTCTCCATAAAACTCAACTTATATAGTAACATCTTTTTTTTTTTTACTGTTGTATGATAATTCTTCCATGTCTTTTCACTGAACTCCTTTAAAAGAAAAAATATACCTGAAAAATCAATAGAAAAAGGAGATAAGCAATAGGGATCAGTGAGACATGATGGAGCCAGCACGTGCTTCTTTTCGGCAGAGATCATGGGTAATTGTTGTGTTTTGTTTTTAATGATTTTCAAAATGGATAAAGATATTCTGGAAATGTAGCAATGCCCCCCCACCTTTATAATTAATTTATTTGTTTTTTATTTTTATTTTTTGGCTGCTTTGGGCCTTCGTTGCTGCGCGCAGGCTTTCTGTAGTTGCGGCAAGTGGGGGCTACTCTTTGTTGCGGTGCACAGGCTTCTCATTGTGGTGGCTTCTCTTGTTGCGGAGCATGGGCTGTAGGCGCCCGGGCTTCAGTAATTGTGGCTTGCGGGCTCTAGAGTGCAGGCTCAGTAGTTGTAGCACACGGGCTTAGTTGATCTGTGGCATGTGGGATCTTCCCGGACCAGGGCTCAAACACGTGTCCCCTGCATTGGCAGGCGGATTCTTAACCACTGCACCACCAGGGAAGTCCAGGTTTCCAAAATAAGTGGGCCACAAATGTCCTAAAGCAATCAGTGGTTGTTTCTATTTTTTTCTTTTTCCAGCTTCAGCTTGCAAGGATTCTGATTCTTTCTCTCAAATCATTTGAAAAAAGAAATGAAGTAGGGCTTCCCTGGTGGCGCAGTGGTTGAGAGTCCGCCTGCCGATGCAGGGGACATGGGTTCATGCCCCGGTCCGGGAAGATCCCACATGCCGCGGAGCGGCTGGGCCCGTGAGCCATGGCCGCTGAGCCTGCACATCCGGAGCCTGCGCTCCGCAACGGGAGAGGCCACAACAGTGAGAGGCCCGCGTACCGCA
>NW_020838007.1:1764315-1800249 GCF_003676395.1 Aethalodelphis obliquidens
CACACACACACACACACACACACACACACACACACACACACACACACGCATGCACACAGATGCACCGTCAGACACACACACTGAAACATACCCACACCTACAACCAGACCCAAAGAAAAACAGAGATACTCACCACCAGTACACTCACCCCCCTGGACGGAAATGGACAGTCCCGCCAACACAAACACACAGAAACGCTGAGACAGAAGCCCTGCCACACTGCACACACGGACCAGAAGAACCAGTGAAACACCAGGAGAGATGCACACACTGAAGCAAACATGCGTGTACAGGGAAGCACACTCACCCTGCGAGACACACACAGACAGAGAAGACTCAGCAGGGACGTCCCTGGCAGTCCAGTGGTTAAGACTCCGAGCTCCCACTGCAGGGGGCACGGGTTTGATCCCTGGTTGGGGAACTAAGATCCCACAGACTGCACCGAAAAAAAAAAAAAAAAAAAAAAAAAACAACTCAGCAGCATACACGATACCACCAAGCTCGGGGCACCGAGACGGACATAACCCTGCAACGCAAAACACACTCCCTAACTTACAGAAGCGTCGGGAGAGACACAGACCCTGCAACACACACACGCGGACACACACACACAGCCAGACCCATAGCAGCACCAAGAGCACTCACTCAGTCCACCACACACGCAGGAGAACCGAGACAGGACGATGATACTGAATTTATCTGAGCCCCATGCCCGAGATTGCACCCTGCTGCAAGCCCAGAACAGGCCAACCCTGAAAGGCCGTGTTGCCCTCTCACGTGCCAGACCCCCTTATTCTTCCTCGCGACTTCCTTGATCCCGCCTCTAGAAAACCCCAGCCACTGCCTCTCCTTGTGATGTTCCTTGTTAGTGAAACTTCCTCCTGTTGCTGTAGCCGGAATAAAATCATCCCCTGATCATCTCCCCTCACGGTTCTGCCACCCCGACCCTTGTCTTCAGGTCCTGGGCACCTGCTCCAGGTAGCGCCCTCCTGACGTGCCCTGGCCCGCAGCAGCCCCAAGGTCCTGTGCTCTAGGCTCTTGTCTGTTGGGAGCACGGTAAGAAGTTGAGTTTGATCCTTTTTGAGGGTTTGTTGATTTCTGGTACTGGATTCTTTTGGGTTCATAGTCTGACCATTTGGTCTTGTGTCTGTTAGTCTTTTCTGTTCGCCTATTTGTCTGTTTTGAGCTTAAATCAATTAAGAGTTAGTACCCGCTGGGAAGATGGTTTGAGGTGGTGATAGATGAAAGAGCCATGTGGACACGAAGAGTTCCTTAAGGCCACCGGAGAGGCTGTGACAGGAACAGGGGCACCTGTGACACACCCAGCAGTTGGTACCTTTGGGGATGCTCACCCAGACGCTTGGTGGTGCCCCGCACAAGAGGGCAGTGGTGAAGGGGGTGGGGTTAGGAGAGCAAAGGTCTGGGAGCAGAGAGTGAGAGTCCAAAGACAGGTGAGGGTGTCTGCAGAGGTTGGGGCCCCAACAAGGAGGAGGGCAAGTGGGAGCATGAGAGGGAGTCTGGGTGGAGGAGATATCGGATGGGGTCCAGACCACTCGTGCACCTAGGCAGGTAAATGGGATTTTCACTAAACCATAACAGACTTCATATTTTCTTAACCAGTTTTTCAGAGTTTTTCCTTCCCACCTTGATTTACTTTTTAAAAATTTATTTATTTATTTTATTTTTGGCTGCTTTGGGTCTTCGTTGCTCTGCACGGGCTTTTCTCTGGTTGCGGCGAGTGGGGGCTGCTCTTCGTTGGGGTGCATGGGCTTCTCACTGCGGTGGCTTCTCTTGTTGCGGAGCACGGGCTCTAGGCACGCAGGCTTCAGTGGTTGCAGCCCACGGGCTTAGTTGCTCTGCGGCATGTGAGAACTTCCCTGACCAGGGCTTGAACCCATGTCCCCTGCATTGGCAGGCAGATTCTTAACCACTGTGACACCAGGGAAGCCCTTGATTTACTTTTTTTAAAAAATAGTCTTTATTTTTTAGAGAAGTTTTAGGTTCACAGCAAAATTAAGAAAAAAGTACAGAGTTCCCATATACCCCCTGCCTCCCAGTCCCCCCACTATCAACATCCCCCCAAGTGGGACATTTGTTACAATCGATGGACCTACACTGACACCTCAGCATCATCCACAGCCCATGGTTCACATCAGGGGTCACTCCTGGTGATGTACATCCTATGGGTTTGGAAAAATGTACAATGACACGTGTCCACCATTAGAATATCATACAGAGTAGTTTCACTGCCCTAAAAACCCTCTGTTCTCCACCTGTTCATCCCTCCCTCTCCCCCAGGCCCTGGGAACCACTGATCAGTTTATTATCTCCATAGTTTTGCCTTTTCCAGAATGTCATAGAGTTAGAATCACACAGCATGCAGCCATTTCAGACTGGCTTCCTTCACTTAGATGTACATTAAGTTTCCTCCATGTGGGCTTCCCTGGTGGCACAGTGGTTAAGAATCTGCCTGCCAATGCAGGGTACATGGGTTCCAGCTCTGGTCCGGGAAGATCCCACATGCCGCAGAGCAACTAAGCCCATGCGCCACAACTACTGAGCCTACGCTCTAGAGCCCACGAGCCACAACTACTGAAGCCCGCGCACCTAGAGCCCGTGCGCTGCAACAAGAGAAGCCACTGCAATGAGAAGCCCATGCACCCCAACGAAGAGCAGCCCCAGCTCTCTGCAACTAGAGAAAGCCCACGTGCAGCAACGAAGACCCAACGCAGCCGTAAATAAATAAGTTTATTAAAAAAAATAGTTTCCTCCACGTGCGCTTACGGCTTGACGGCCATTTTTTTCTGCGTCGAATGCTTTTCCGTGCTCTGGATGTACAGTTTATTCATCATTCACCTCCTGCAGGAGGTCTCCGCTGCTTCCAGTTTCTTTTTCCTAACGGTCTGACATACATTTCCAGAGGCAGTGTGTTGGTGGGAGGGGCCGGGCAGGGGGCTTTCAGAGTAGCTGTGCTACTTTCCGAGCGGTGGAGCTCCCAAAGACTGCCGTCCACTCGGGGAAGGGCTCCCGCGAGGCGGAGCGGGACGGTGGCGCCATCTAGCGGTAGGCCTCGCAGCACCTGCCGTCTCCAGTCCCCGGGGCAGCCCAGGGATGCGGGTCCCAGGCCCAGATAGTCCGGTAAAGCAGACAGGGCCAGGGGAGGAGCCAGAGGCCGGTGATAGCCTCGCGTGACGTGGGTGTTATGTCACCCTAGACATCGCGGTGACCTGATCCACGGGCACAGGCCCGGACCTCAGCTGGGACCACAGCCCAGTGCTCCCTGCTCTGTGCCCAAGCATCCACTGGCTCTGCCCTCCACGTTCCGCAGGCACAGGGACAGTCAAGTGCGGAATTATTGGACACTTAAAAAAAAAAAAAAGGGACTTCCCTAGTGGCGCAGTGGTTAAGACTCCGGGTTCCCAATGCAGGGGGCCCAGGTTCGATCCTTGGTGGGGGAACTGGATCCCCCATGCATGCCAGCCAGCTAAGAGTTCACATGCCACAACTAAGGAGGCCGAGGGTCGCAACTAAGGAGTCCGACTGCTGCAACGAACACCCGGTGCAACCAAATAAATAAAATTTAAAAAATTTTTTTAAATTAAAAATAAGAGAAAAAAAAAGTTAAAATTGGGACTTCCCTAGTGGTCCAGTGGTTAGGGCCCCACACTTCCACTGCAGCGGGCCTGGTTTGATCCTTGGTCAGGGAACTAAGCCACGTGGCCAAAAAAAAAAAAAAAGAGAGAGAGAGAGAGAAACAACCCAGTTAAGATTGATGTTACCTGTATTTTATCACAATTAGTATATATATGTATCTATTAAACAAACGCGACTGTGAGTAGAGGCTGGAGGTTGCTGGAATAAGGACTGTATAGAATATATTAGCCAAATGGTAACAACAGAATTCTGGCCATTGGAGCACTGCCTGCCGGTGCCACTTCAGCTGTGCTGGGACAGGCCTTAACTGACCACTGGTTAAGGTCACAGCAGTTCACCACGAGGTGCCATTTGTCCTTTCTGGGTTGAAAACCAGGCCAGTTTGAACTGATAGCTAGAGAAAGAGGGGGATAATCACCCCTTCCCTTAATGCATCTGTGTAATGGGTCTCCTCCTTCAAGTCCCAGTTTTAACATATTTTGGGCCATATTAACAATTTTAATGGCTCAGCAAGTCTTCAGGGTCTGATTTGGCAAGGTCAGAAGTAAGGGACAAAGTTTTTTGTTTTTCCTTTTTTAAAAATTTATTTATTTATTTTTGGCTGCATTGGGTCTTTATTGCTGCACACGGGCTTTCTCTAGTTGTGGTGAGTGGGGGCTACTCTTCGTTGCAGTGAGCGAACTTCTCATTGCAGTGGCTTCTCTTGTTGCAGAGCACAGGCTCTAGGTGTGCAAGCTTCAGTAGTTGTGGCACATGGGCTCAGTAGTTGTGGCTCACGGGCTTAGTTGCTCCATGGCATGTGGGATCTTCCCTGACCAGGGCTCGAACCTGTGTCCCCTGCATTGGCAGGTGGATTCTTAACCACTGCACCATAAGGGAAGTCCCTGCTTTTGTTTTAATATTTATTTATTTGGTTGCACCGGTTCTTAGTTGCGGCACGTGGGCTCCTCAGTTGCGGCATGTGACCTGGTTGCACCGGGTCTTAGTTGTGACATGCATGTGGGACCTAGTTCCCGGCCCAGGGATCGAACCGGGGCCCCCTGCATTGGGAGTGGGGAGTCTTAACCACTGCGCCACCAGGGAAGTCCAGCAAAGTTTTAATTTTATTCCAATTAAGGCTTCTATCTTGATAATGGGCGGTCCCAGAGGAGCGGGAGCCAGACCCTGGAAGAGTAAGGTGCATTTTTCCTTCTGAGCTCTGACCCCTGGGGAAGCCCAGGTCACAATGTGCCAAGACCAGGTGGGGGCAGCCATGGACATTCCGAACTGGGGGCTTTCCTTGGTGGGAGGGTTTGGTGCTTTGGGATGAGAGGACCAGGTCTTGGGATGCTCCTCAATAATTCCAGGTCACCTAGGGCCTCGATAAGAGTAGTGGTTCCTCGGCAAAGGATGCTGTGCAGCCTCAGAATCTGTAGGTGCTTCTCTGAGAAATGATGACATGTATGTGCCGAGAGCCCTTCTTCCCAGGCATCCTTGAGGCCGGTCCCCATTCCACTTCATCTGCCATACTTTTCCTTCTCTACCTCAACTCTGTACCACGATCCAGAGGGGGAATTGCCAACCTACAGCCTGGGGGCGAAACCTGGCTGGATGCATGTTTTCATAAATAAAGGTTGACTGGACCCCCCCACCCCCACCCCGCGAGCGCTCAGCGCAGTGTAAAGCCCTTGAACCCTGCCAGGTTGTTTAATAATTGGCCTCCCTCCCCTAAAGTAGCCACTGAGTGAGAGCAGGCCACTGTCCAAGCCACAGATGGCGGAGCGAGGGGAGGGCGGAGGTCCTGCCCAGGAATGCGATGCTGTGAGGGTGGATGGGGCGTGGCCATTCCTGAGAGGCTGGTGCACCTCGTGGAATAGATTATTCTTTTGGGGGCCCAGTTTGAGGGCACTGAGATATGCTGGCCAATTAAAGTGAATCCAGAGCCAGTATAAGCAGGGGCAAAAGCTACTTAGTGCCTTTTTCGTGGTCCAAATCCTTAACTGTGTATTAAATTTTGAAATTCTGATCGAACCAAATCGCAGGCCTGTGTTCCAGATTCTCTTTCTCCCTTGCAGAGGGGTGTGTGTGTATGTGCGTGTGTGTGCACTCTCACAATATAACTCAGAGGTACCCTGTATCCTCTATAGGTCCTTCAGTGTGTCCTATATCCCATAGGAGGTACTCATGCTGCGGGCCCCCTCCTCCAGGAAGCTCCAGGCAATACTGTCAGTACGAGCCTGAGGCCTTGGGCCATGGACCAGTTAGACACGTTTATCCTAAGAATGTGATTTATTGTGAACACGTGTTTTGCTCTGGGGTGTGGGTTTGGGGCCTGGAGTCTGAGAGACGGAGGTCAGTGGCATGGGTGTTACAGCCCGTGTAATTGACCCCCAGTAAAAACTGAGGCTGGGGGGCTTCCCTGGTGGGCAGCCCTTTGCTCCCAGTCACACGTAGTTGCTGAAAATTAAGTGGGGCTCCGTGCGGGAGGGGGACGCCTGGGAGCCAGTGCCTGGTCTCTCCTGGACGTTGTCCTGAGTGCTTTTTTCCTTTGAAAAGGGCACTAGTTGGCCTTTGTGACCAAATGATCCTGGCCCCGAATTTGCTTTAACCTCTGGGAGACGTGAGATGGGGCTACATATCCGCGGGCCTCAGTCTAGTAACAAGGGGGGCTGCAGGACTTGGGGATTGGCTGGGTCCCCCTGCCGGCTCTGCACACACCTGGTGGCCGCTGCTCACCCCTAATCACCTGAACCCTGGCCCCAATTCCCCACTCCCAGCCCATCCTGAACCCCAACCCTAATTTGGGTCTCTTGGAGCCTTGCCCTGACCATGACCCTGACCCTGACCCTGACTAGCACCCAGATGCCGTGACTGCTGGACTCGGGAAGGTGTCCTCCACTGCTGGGGTGGGCCTGCTGCCCTCCCGTCCTCTTCAGGCTCTGCCACAACCTGCCTGCAGGCGAAATGTCCAGGAGCCCGTGGAGGTGGCCTGGCTGGTGCCCTCCACCCCCTCCTATGTCTGTCATCATGACATTGGATAGGAAAGAACAGTGTCACCCCAGAGCAGTGCCGCGGGAAGAACTATGGACCCTGTAGTTTCTTGTTCACAGTGGAAATTGCTTTTTGTACTGATATCAAAAGTAATATGTCTGTTGTTTTAATAATTCAGAACATGAACAGTCAGTCCTAACCCATCACCTAGAAATCAGTAGAATCTGGTGCATATATTAGGGGGTCCTTGTGGGTTCTGTCCCAGCCCCCATCCCCACTTCAGTCTTCATTTCTTCTTCTTTTTTTTTTTGAGCTTGCTGGAGACCAGCCCCGCAGGAGGAACGCAGCCACTGCGAGCTACTGAGGTTGGGCCCCTTCCCGCTTTGGAGCAGGACAAAGCCCCCATCACGGGTGGTTATTTCCAGGGAAAACCAGAGTGACGTCTCAGGCTCACTGCTGGGTAGTCCTGCTGGCTGCACCCCAAGTCCACCCATCCTAAACGTTAACACACTGTTGACGAATGGGGTTCATCCCAGTGTTACAAAGATGATGGGATGATAGAAAACCTCCTCATAATCCAGCTGTATCTCCGCCACAGGAAAGAAACCCGTACAGTCATTTCTGGGACGTGCTGAGGTGTGGCTTAATTCTGCATCCAGCCCTGATTTTTCAAAGACCTAGCAAACTAGGCCTACAAAGATAGTTCATTAACAGGATAAAGATCCGTTGTGGCCAAGAGTCAGCATTTCGCCCGACAGTAAAATACTAGCTCTGTTCCCCCTTAAGTCAGGATGGAGACCTGAGCCCATGGATAATCAGCCAAGTTCGTTCCACCTGCCGTCCCTGGTCAAGGTGGGTTTAAGACATACATGTCCTCCAGGTGGCACAGAGCCTAAATAAGGTGTTTGCCCAAGTTGTTTTCCAGGAGCCTGGAGTCAGCTGCGTCTAGTTCGAGCTGATATGGTTAAGCCTGGATGGGACCACCCACCCTCCACCGCGCCTGCGCCTGACCTTTCCCCCATCACCTTTCCCCAAGCCTCGGACTGCCCTGCTCCTTCAACCCACAAGTGCCCCAGCCCCTGGCCTTCGGGGAGGCAGCTCTGCAGCTAGTGCTCTTCATGGAGCTGCAAACCTTGGCGGCTCAGCATTTTCCTTGCTGCATGTCGGGCAAGACGAGCCTGGTCGGGGAACTAACTTAGCGGCCAGTCAGGAGGTAAGTCCGGACGACTTTTTGCCTGTGGCTCGTCCAAGGCTGGTACTGAGAGGCTGTGGACGGGTCTGGGCAGCGGCCTGGTCTGTCTGTTCCAGGACCGTCCTCGGATTTCCCTGGAGAGGTGCTGAAAACTTCCTCTCTTAGTTCTGTTTTGCAGCAAAGTGACAGTTTGGGGGTTTGGGTTTGGAAGACACTTTTGGGTGAGTAACCTCATTACAGAATCGCACATGTGCCTAGATTGCCTGGTAATCCATCCAGGTTGGAGGCCCACTTGGCGGGATGCTGACAGAGGACACAAGGTTTGCGGTTGCTGAGGTACCGCAGGCCAGGGTTAGAGGCTGGGGCTCTGGGTTTTGGTCTTGTTTGTTCTGGTTTGTTTTGTCTATGATTGTCTTAATTGTTAAGAGTTGGCTACTGGGGATTGAATAAGGACCCATAGGGAGATTTTGCTGCTGTGACCACCTGGAAACAATCCTCTTCAAAATGGGAAGTGTTAATTCAATTCCCCCTTGCAGCCCTCAGGCTGCATTCTCCAAAATTGGGTGGTTTTTCAGGTGTAAATCCATAAGAAAAAGATGGTAACACTGTGTGGCCACCATTTCCTTTAGACTCCGGAGCAAAATGGTCTGAAAATGGATCCGTAAGTTAGAATACAAATTTGCGACTTGATTTATTTTGTAAACGGGAAGAAAAATGGGATGAAATCGCTTCTGTACAGTCTTTGATGTTACTGTATCAGAATAAGCCTGTGCCGGGCTTCCCTGGGGGCGCAGTGGTTGAGAGTCCGCCTGCCGATGCAGGGGACACGGGTTCGTGCCCCGGTCTGGGAAGATCCCACATGCTGCGGAGCGGCTGGGCCCGTGAGCCATGGCCACTGAGCCTGCGCGTCCGGAGCCTGTGCTCCGCAACGGGAGAGGCCACAACAGTGAGAGGCCCGCGTACCGCAAAAAAAAAAACAAAAACAGAATAAGCCTGTGCCAAGATGTCAAGTTGTGACTCAGTGGGAAAGGAGGCCAAGGAACCCCTCTTGCTTGATTCTGATGAGGAGGAGGACTTGCTGCTGCTCTTTACCTACCACCGCCTGAGCCTCAGGCTCCCCCCTCCCTACCCTTCGGGTCTGGGGATTGAGAAATAGGAATGGTCTCGGTCTCCCCATCTCCTACCCTCCAGGGCACTCGACTTGGCCAGGGAGCTGCCTAAACTCAGGCCAGGAAGCATTGGTTAAGGGGAGTCCCCGCTGGGGGTGTGAAAGCTGAGAGTGGACAGCGATGGGATGGGAGGGATCCGGGTCCACGCCCCTCCTTCAACTTCAGCTTTTTTTTTTTAATTAATTAGTTTTATTTTTTCAGCTGTGCCACGCAGCATGTGGGATCTTAGTTCCCCGATCAGGATGGAACCTGCACCCTCTGCTTTGGAAGCCTGGAGTCTTAACCACTGGACAGCCAGGGAAGTCCAACTTCTTATTTATTTAATTGGAAGAACAATATGCCAACTTAGAGAGATGACCAAAGAGAACAGAAAATCTTTCATCGATCCTTGCAACCTGCAACCGGACCTGGGCAGATGCTTGAAATTCATTAACTACCCTCCTCACCTCAGAAAACCTTCGAGAGATGCTGGGTGGAGCCTGGGAGGAGGCAGATCAGCTTCACGAAGGAACCCCTGGTGCCCTGTGCAGCCTGCAGCAAGCGTGGCTTTGCCAACAGCAGATCCTAATTGGGATGTGAGTGCTGGGGATGGGTGAAACTCAAACATTATGGAGATCGCATTCTTGCAGGATTGTGAAGAAGGGGCCAAGACAAGGAAGCCTTACTAAAGCAGAGGAGGTAAGACAGAAATCAAATGAGGAGGCTTCAGAATTTCTAGGCAGTGTCTGTAAAGCCTCCAGGCAATACAGATGCAGACCCTGAGGCCCCAAAGAATTCAAAGGTGGTCAGTGTGATTCTCATTGGCCAGAGCGGCCCCTGACATACAGAAGAAACTTCGAAAAGTCGGGGGGCTTTGGGAACACCTACCTTTCAACTTGTTAAGTTGCCTTCAAAGCTCTTAATGGCAGAGACCAGGTTCAGGAGAAAAGGGAACAATGAAGAATGAATCGGGCCACTCTGCTGGCAGCTGACTGAACCCAGGGAAGAGCCGGACCAAACCGAGGAGGTAAGCGGCCTAAGTTTCCACTTGAAGGGGACACCTGATAGCAGGATCCTGCCAATGTGCATATTGCAAAGAGCAGGAACACGTCCTAAAAGAGAGTCCCGCCCTAAATCAGCCTTTTTTTTTTTTTTTAGGCTGTGTTGGGTCTTCGTTTCTGCGCGGGGGGCTTTTCTCTAGTTGCGGCCAACGGGGGCTACTCTTCGTTGCGGTGCACGGGCTTCTCATTGCAGTGGCTTCTCTTGTTGCGGAGCATGGGCTCTAGGCACGCGGGCTCAGTAGTTGCAGCACATGGGCCCTGGAGCACTGTCTCAGTAGTTGTGGCGCACGGGCTCAGTTGCTCCATGGCATGTGGGATCTTCCCCGACCAGGGATAGAACCCGTGTTCTCTGCATTGGCAGGCAGATTCTTAACCACTGTGCCACCAGGGAAGCCCCTAAATCAGACTCTTGAAGAAGGTAAATAGGTGGCGCATCAGCTGCCTGAGCTAAGCATGACGGTGACCACGAATGACGGGGCCCTGGGGAACCCTTTAAATCCCACTGAGTCCATCACTACGTCCCACACAGAGCCCCGGTGACCATGACAGTTGGAAATCAACTTGACTTTGTGATGGACGCGGGGGCCACTTACTCAGTTTTAAATACCCAGTTTTCTAAACTTTCTTCTGAGACTATTAGTAACTGGGGTGTCAGGAGAAACCTTCAAAAAGCCTTTTCTCCAACTGCTAGACTCTCAGATGGAGCATACCTTTCTGTACGAGATTTACAAACTAAATACCAGGGTTATCTTTACACCTGGATGAATGGACATTGAAGCATCACAAGAGCAGGCTCTCAGCCCCCAAAGAGAACAGCCTGTAGCCACTGGGAAAGATATCTTGCAGGAGGTGAGTTTGGAGGTGTGGGGTGTGTGTGGGCAGGAGGCTGCACCTCTACGGGTTAGGCTCTGTCCCGGAGCAAAAATTCCAAACTTAAAGCCCTTCTTATGAAAGGAGCCGGCAAAGTGTGGAATTCAACCCCTGCCTTCCTGGAATATGACTTAATACACCCCTGCTGGTCACCTTATAAGACTCCACCTTTACCAGTCCAGAAACCAGGCACAGGTGGATATCAGTTTGTACACCACTTCAGAGCAATGAATCAAATTGTAGGAGATACTCATCTCTAGATCCTAACACTGCTCACTACTTTGTGCAGAGATTTGTTGGTTTACCCTATTGGATTTGAAGGACTTTTTGTTTTTTTGCATAACCTGGGTTTTGAATCCCGAGTTGTCTGCTTTCAAATACAAGATACAAGAGTTAAGCACAAGTACTGCTGGACAGCACTTCCTCCGGGATTTAACAATCTCCCCTCAAGATTGGGAGAAATCCTGACCACAGGTTTGAGGGACCCTCACCTAATGAGGGAGCCCCCAGAATGTGGATGATACTCTGATGGCCAGTCCAACAAAGGACGCCCGAAACCAGAATACAGCTTTGATGGAATTTCTTGGTTGAAGGGGGCGGTAAGGTGTCCAAGAAAAAAAGCACAGAGTTGTCAGTCCTCTGTTAGACACTCAGGTTTTGAACTCACAAGGACAGAAGCTGCTCCTTGATGGAGGGAAGCTCTCGCCAGGGTTGCTGTTCCCACCAAGAAACAACCACGGGGGCTCCTGGTGATGACCGGGTTAGGTCCCACTTAGATCCCCAACTTCTATGTTGTAGCAAAACCCCTTTAGGAAGTTCTTTTTTGTTTGTTGTTTTTGTTTTTTTGGATTTTTTTGGCTGCACCAAGTGGCTTTCAGGATCTTAGTTCCCTGACCAGGTATGGAACCCGGGCCCCCAGCAGTGAAAGCGCCGAGTCCTAACCACTGGACTGCCGGGGAATTCCCTAGGAAGTTCTTAAAGGGGGAGACCATGACCCTTTAGACTGAAGTCTTGGAAGGATAACCATCCTGAAGACCAGCTCCATCCTTCCTGGACTGGACCTTGGGTGGTTGTCCTCATGACCCCTTCCTCGGTGAAGTTGAAGGGACACAGACATCTCTGGGCTGGCAAATGACTCCCTAGCCATCTTAAGTTGGTTCCCAAAAAGAAGTTGTTTAGGGCTTCCCTGGTGGCACAGTGGTTAAGAATATGCCTGCCAATGCAGGGGACAGGGGTTCGAGCCCTGGTCCGGGAATATCCCACATGCCGCGGAGCAACTAAGCCCATGCACCACAACTACTGAGCCTGTGCTCTAGAGCCCGCGAGCCACAACTACTGAGCCTGTGTGCCATAACTACTTAACCCCGTGAGCCTAGAGCCCATGCTCTGCAGCAGGAGAAGCCACCACAATGAGAAGCCTGTGCACCGCAATGAAGGGTAGCCCCTGCTCGCCACAACTAGAGAAAGCCCGTGCAGCAACGAAGACCCAAGCAGCCAAAAATTAAATAAATAAATTTATTTTTTAAAAAAATGCTGTGAGCAAGAAATGAAGGTGTAGGGATTGATGCAGAGCTGACTTTGGTAAAGTGAAACTCTTTAGAAGGCAATTTTTTTTAATTGAAGTATCGTTGGTTTACAATGTTGTGTTAATTTCTGCTGTACAGCAAAGTAACTCAGTTATACACATATATATATTCTTTTTTATATTCTTTTCCATTATGGTTTATCACGGGAGTTTGGATATAGTTCCCTGTGCTATATAGTAGGACCTTGTTATTTATCCATCCTATATGTAATAGTTTGCATCTGCTCATCACAAGCTCCCAGTCTATCCCTCTCCCAACCCCCTCCCCCTTGGCAACCACAAGTCTGTTCTCTATGTCTGAGTCTTTTTCTGTTTTGTAGATTGGTTCATTTGTGCCATATTTTAGATTCTACATATAAGTGATATTATATGGTATTTGTCTTTCTGATTTCACTTAGTATGATAATCTCTGGTTGCATCCACGTTGCTGCAGATGGCATTATTTCATTCTTTTTTATGGCTGAATCATATTCCATTGTATAAATATACCACATCCTCTTTATCCATTCATCTGTTGATGGACATTTAGGTTGTTTCTGTGTCTTGGCTATTGTGAATAGTGCTGCAATGAACATTGGGGTGCATGTATCTTTTCAAATTATGATTTTCTCCAGATATATGCCCAGGAGTGGGATTACTGGATCATATGGTAAATATATTTTTAGTTTTTTGAGGCACTTCCATACTGTTTTCCATAGTGGCTGCACCAACTTACATTCCCACCAACAGTGTAGGAAGGTTCCCTTTTCTCCACACCCTCTCCAGCATTTGTTATTTATAGACTTTTTAATGATGGCCATTCTGACCGATGTGAGGTGGTACCTCAGTGTAGTTTTGATTTGCATTTCTCTAATAATTAGCGATGTTGAGCATCTTTTCATGTGCCTATTGGCCATCTGGATGTATTCTTTGGAGACATGTCTATTTAGGTCTTCTGCCCATTTTTCTATTGGGTTGCTTTGTTTTTTTGTTATTGAGCTGCATGAGCTGTTTGTATATTTTGGAAATTAAGCCCTAGTCGGTTGCACCATTTGCAAATATTTTCTACCATTCTGTAGGTTGTCTTTTCATTTTGTTTATGGTTTCCTTTGCTGTGCAAAAGCTTGTAAGTTTGATTAGGTCCTATTTGTTTATTTTTGCTTCTATTTCTATTGCCTTGGGAGACTGACTTAAGAAAACACTGGTATGATTCGTGTCAGAGAATGTTTTGCCTATGTTCTCTTCTAGGACTTTGATGGTGTCACATCTTATGTTTAAGTCTTTAAGCCATTTTGAGTTTATTTTTGTACCTGGTGTAAGGGAGTGTTCTAACTTTGTTGATTTACATGTGGCTGTCCAACTTTCCCAGCACAACTTTCTGAAGAGACTTTTTCCCATTTTATATTCTTGCCTCCTTTGTCAAAGTTTAATTGACCATAGGTGTGTGGGTATATTTCTGGGCTCTCTATTCTGTTCCATTGATCTGTATGTCTGTTTTTGTACCAATACCACACTTTTGATTACTGTAACTTTGTAGTATTGTCTGACATCTGGGAGGGTTATACCTCCTGCAGCTTTTTTTCTTTCCCCCTTAGGATTGCTTTGGCAATTCTGGGGCTTTTATGGTTCCATATAAATTTTTGGATTATTTGTTCTAGTTTTGTGAAAAATATCATGGGTAATTTGATAGGGATCGTGTTAAATCTGTAGTTTGCTTTGGGTAGTATTGCCATTTTAACAATTAATTATTCCAATCCAAGAGCACGCAGTATCTTTCCATTTCTTTGAATCCTCTTTAATTTCCTTTATTAATGTTTTATAGTTCTCAGTGTATAAGTCTTTCACCTCCTTGGTCAGGTTTATTCCTAGGTTTTTTTTTTTTTTTGGTGCGATTTTAAAAGGTATTTTTCTTTTTTTACATTCCTTTTCTGATATTTCATTGTTAGTATAAAGAAATATTACTACTTTGTTGAATTCACTTATCAGT
This sequence comes from Aethalodelphis obliquidens, assembly GCF_003676395.1. NCBI lineage: Eukaryota > Metazoa > Chordata > Mammalia > Artiodactyla > Delphinidae > Aethalodelphis > Aethalodelphis obliquidens. The sequence continues at coordinate 1,778,762 of NW_020838007.1, forward strand.
TCTAGTAGTTTTTGTGTGGAGTTCTTAGGGTTTTCTATATATAGTATCATGTCATCTGCATACAGTGACAGTTTTAACTCTTCCAGAAGGCAATTTAAATATCTTGCTAGTTGCCAGAATGACTGTTCTTTTCTCTTGTGATGCTTTCTTTGTTTCTAACCTCCCAGGCTTGGAAAGACAATTTAATGATTTGGATTTCTCAAACGTTGGCAAAAACAGGTCATCTCTCTAGCTGTTGAATTTGTCATCCAAAAATTCTTTCTGTATTTGATCATGCTGACCCCTTGACTGTGACTGTCACTCATTTTTCAACCATCCCTAACTTCCTTGACTTCAGAGATAACATATCAGATTAGGCTCATCACCTGTCCCATCTTTCCTTGACGAAGCTGAAATTCGGTTCTCTCCCTGTGTCCTCAGATAAAAATAAATAGCCCTGGTGTGTGTAGCCCCCGTCAAGGTCATACTTGATTAGGATATTGTAGAAATGGTTCTTATTTCCCCAGCTTAAGTCCCTTCCATATTTAATTCCTAAATGTTTCAGCCAAACAAATAAAGATCCAGATGCTCCAACATGTAAAAAGGTAAGACACTGATCCCTGCCTGAGTGTCCTAGATAAAACCCATATGTGTGTGTGTATATATGTGTGTGTGTGTGTGTGTGTGTAGATATATATCCGTGTGTATATATATATATGTGTGTGTGTGTGTGTAATTTTTTTCTTTGGCCGTGCTGTGCAGCTTGTGGGGTCTTAGTTGAGCCACCAAGGATTGAACCCATGCTCATAGCAGTGAAAGCGTGGAGTCCTAACCACTGGATCACCAGGAATTCCCTAAAATCTCTATAAGTAAGAGCCTAAATTTTTTTAATTAATTAATTAATTATTTTTAATTTTTGGCTGTGTTGGGTCTTCTTTGCTGCACACGGGCTTTCTCTAGTTGTGGCGAGCGGGGACTACTCTTCGTTGTGGTGTGCGGGCTTCTCATTGCGGTAGATTCTCTTGTTGCGGAGCATGGGCTCTAGGTACATGGGCTCAGTAGTTGTGGCTTGCAGGCTCTAGAGTGCAGGCTCAGTGGTGGCACACGGGCTTAGTTGCTCTGTAGCATGTAGGATCGTCCTGGACCAAGGATTGAACCTGTGTCCCCTGCACCAGCAGGTGGATTCTTAACTACTGCGCCACCAAGGAAGTCCCAGTAAGAGCCTAAATTTTAACAATATATCTGACATTCTGTGTGCCCCCTTAGGGTGCACTTTGTGGTTATTTTTTTCTTTGGCCACAGCACGGGTCATGCAGGATCTTAGTTCCCTGACCAGGGGTCAGACCCACACCCACTGCAGCGGAAGCACTGAGTCTTCACCACTGGATGCCAGGGAATTCCCCTGTCTGGTTTTAATGACCAATTTTGGGTCTATGAATGCCTTAACAGTTGGCCTGAGGGTGATATGTTTACCGGTATCAAATGTTAACTTGAAACCAGACAAGAGAATATTCTCAAATGAGTGCTTAACAGTGTCATTCCTCAAGCCCCTGTTAGGTCTACACCCCTTATCAGCAGGAAGTGGCCAGAGTGGCCATTGTCCATCTTCCTCAAGGTTGAGAAACAATCAAAAATGGGCAGTGGGCTGAACCTGTGTATAATCAGTCAAATCTATTCCACTTGCCATCACTCATCAAGGCCATTTTAAGACTGCATGCCCTCCAGGTGGCCTGGAGCCTAAACATTAAGGTGTTTGCCCAAGTTGTTTTCAAGGACCTTGGAGTCAGCAGTGTCTAGTTTGAGCTGAGATGGTTATGACTGGATAAGACCAGCCACCCTCCAAGGGGGCCTGCATGAATGTCTGCTCGGCAACTTTTTTTTTTTTATGACATTTCTTTCTTTCTTTAAAAAAAGTTTTTTTTTAATGCATTTTACTTCTATGCTAACACGTTATATACTTGGTGAGGTACAATCTTTAGTTCTTTTTTCTTAAATTTATTTATTTTATTTTATTTATTTTTGGCTGCTTTGGGTCTTTGTTGCTACATGCAGGCTTTCTCTAGTTGCGGCGAGCGGGGGCCACTCTTCGTTGTGCTGTGCATGCTTCTCATTGTGGTGGCTTCTCTTGTTGCAGAGGATGGGCTCTAGGTGCACAGGCTTCAGCAGTTGTGGCACGCAGGCTCTAGAGCACAGGGTCAGCAGTTGTGGCGAGTGGGCTTAGCTGCTCCATGGCATGTGGGATCTTCCTGGACCAGGGATCGAACCTGTGTCCCCTGCATTGGCAGGTGGATTCCCAACCACTGTGCCACCAGGGAAGTCCTCAGTGACTTTTTGAACATGCAGAGGCCTGTAGCTTAGTTACACCTGCACAAAACAACAGTCATAAGACCTTTTTCCAATCACCTTTCCCCACCACTCAGACTGCCCTGCTGCTTTACTCTTCATCCCATAAGTACCCCAGCTCCTTGCCTTTGAGGAGACAGATCTGAGGCTAGTTCTCCTCGCTTGGCTACAGACCTGGGCGTCTCAGCATTTTGGTTTGCTGTGCATCAAGCAACCAGATGCTGTATCAGTGAGGAATACAATTGTGGGGAAGGACAAATGTGAGAAAAGCAGCTAAAGTCCATAACAAGAACTCAGGAAGTTGAATGTCAATGGCTGAAATGGCTGCTCAAATTCCATTCAAGGCCTAGGATCCTTTTATTTTCCATTCCACTATGTGGGTCTTTGTCCTCAATTATCTCATGGTTGCAAAATGGCTACCACACCTCCAGGCATTGCATCCAAGTTCCAGGAAGAAGAGAGGAGGAGGAAGGAGCAGTATCTCCTATCAGGAAAGCAGACTTCCCCAAAATCTGTAGCAGACTTTGTTGGTCAGAACTGTGACCACCACAGCTGTGATGGTTTTAGAGGCCAAAGCGTTGAGGTGGACATGTATTGCTCCTCACCCCAGACAAAGTCTGCCACAGGTGACCACTGCCACCAACACAGTGTTGCTCTAAAGTGCTGGGCAATGTGGGTTTTAAGAAGAGATGAAATAAAAGGCTATCTATATGAAAAGGAGAGGCAAGCTTTTTATTTCCAAGTAATGACTTTACCTAGAAAACAGGATAAACCAATAAACTGTTAGAGGCCTTCTGGAGTGACTCAGTAAAGCTGCTTGGTGTAAAATAAATAGACAAAAGTGTACCCACAGTCAAGAGTTGTTCTATATATGTTATCACAGAGCCAATTTACAAACCCCACAAAATTAGACTGAATTTAAGAATAAATATATGAACATATATGAAGAAAACTATAAACCTTTTCTGATGGTTAGATGCAGACTTAAATGGACAGTCATTTACCACATTCTCTGATGTGAAGACCTTATATCATATAGAACTATGTTAATTCTTCACAAACTGGTCAATTCTAATCCAAATCCCAATGAGATATGCAGGGGCATGAAGAGGCTGAGTTCCAAGAAAATGATTCCTGAGTCACCTGAAGAATAGATTAAAAAAATTTCAGGCTTCCCTGGTGGCGCAGTGGTTGAGAGTCTGCCTGCCGATGCAGGGGACACGGGTTAGTGCCCCAGTCTGGGAAGATCCCACATGCCGCGGAGTGGCTGGGCCCGTGAGCCATGGCCGCTGAGCCTGCGCGTCCGGAGCCTGTGCTCCGCAATGGGAGAGGCCACAAAAAAAAATTTTTTTTTAGACCTTCTTAAAATGTGGTTCCAGTCCTACCATCTATGAAAGTGAATGATGGAGCAGCAATAATGGAAAAGACAAGCCTATGGACCAGTAAGGAATGCAGTTCAAGAACGATGCAGGGACCTTGGATTTTTACATCCCAGATGGATGGATTTAAGAGTTAAATGTATAATATAACCAAAAAGGGACTTAAGGAAGGGCTTTCTTAGAGCCAAGTAAAAATATAAAGAAAAATTGGATAGACCTGATTACACAGACTTCAAAAACCTCTGTACACTAAAAATGCAGTAACAAAATGAACATTCCAAATATGTGTGTACATATTGCATATGTGTGCATTGTATATAAGCATATATGTGTATATATTGATATGTATGTGCATATATTGTATATATGTATACGTGTATGTATTATATGTATACATGTGTATATATTGATATGTATATTTGTACTGCTTATATATTGCATGCATGTGTGTACACAAAAGAATGGAATAGTGGACAAAAGATAGGACTAGACAATTCATATGAAGAGAAGAACAGTCAAAAACAAGAACAAGTAACATCCTTAGATCTATCTATTTATTTATTTATTTATAGCTGCATTGGGTCTTTGTTGCTGTGCACAGGCTTTCTCTAGTTGGGGCGAGCGGGGGCTACTCCGTTGCAGTTCACAGGCTTCTCATCGCGCAGCTTCTCTTTTTGCGGAGCACGGGCTCTAGGCACGTGGGCTTCGGTAATTGTGGCACGTGGGCTCAGTAGTTGTGGCTTGCAGGCTCTAGAGCGCAGGCTCAGTAGTTGTGGTGCACAGGCTTAGTTGCTCCGTGGCATGTGGGATCTTCCCGGACCAGGGCTCAAACCCGTGTCCCCTGCATTTGTAGGCGGAAGCCCAGGGAAGCCCAGGAACAAGTAACATTCTTTTTTTTTTTTTTGCGGTACATGGGCCTCTCACTGTTGTGGTCTCTCCCGTTGCGGAGCACAGGCTCCGGACCTGCAAGCTCAGCGACCATGGCTCACGGGTCCAGCCGCTCCATGGCATGTGGGATCCTCCCGGACCAGGGCACGAACCCATGTCCCCTGCATCGGCAGGACTCTCAACCACTGCGCCACCAGGGAAGCCCAGGAACAAGTAACATTCTTAATGTATCAAAATGGCAAATATAAAAAGTGATTGGGAATTCCTGGGCGGTCCAGTGGTTAGGACTCAGTGCTTTCACTGCCATGGCCCAGGTTCAATCCCTTGTGAGGGAACGAAGATCCTGCAAGCTGTGCAGTGCAGCCAAAAAAAAAAAAAGAAAAGAAAAAGCGTGTGTAGTTGAGGTCTATATCGACGGGGCTTTTTCTGTAGACTTACATGGTTGGAAACGCCTCACAGAGTAACTATGTGGTTTCCTTTCTCACAGGACTAGATCTGTGGAGAAGAACTACAAGATAGAGTTGCTAATAAACTGTGAAAAACCTAACAGTCAAACTTTTTTTTATCTTACGTATTGGTATATGCTAACTGTTCTAGGGTATGATAGCTTAGGAGTGAATATCATTTGAACTTAATGCATGTTTAGAGGGTGTCTAAAATTCAGAACCAGGCAGATCCATCTCCTGACCCTAAACATGGTTGTACAGTAAATTGCTTGAGGAAACTGGTTCTCAAAGACTACAGGAGGGAATTTTTTTTTAATTAATTTTATTTATTTTTGGCTGCATTGGGTTTTTGTTGCTGTGCGCGGGCTTTCTCTAGTCGTAGTGAGCAGGGGCTACTCTTCATTGCAGTGCGCGGCTTCTCATTGCGGTGGCTTCTCTTGTTGCAGAGCACGGGCTCTAGGTGCCAGACTTCAGGAGTGTGGCTCAAGGGCTCTGGAGCGCAGGCTCAGTAGTTGTGGCGCACGGGTTTAGTTGCTCTGCAGCATGTGGGATCTTCCCGGACCAGGGCTCAAACCCGTGTCCCCCGCATTGGCAGGCAGATTCTTAACCACTGTGCCACCAGGGAAGCCCAGAGGGGAATTTTTGAAGTGTGTCAATGTTCCATTAAAGATCAAAGAAGCTCAACTAAAAAAATTGTGGACTGACTCTCACAACTATGGATTGAGCAAAAATTCTTTTTTGAAAGGGTTATTTTGAAGATTATTACTCTAATACTGGAGAAGCTAAGGTGATTGGCAGTGGAATGAATCAGAACATGTACAATTCCTTAAAAATTTATTTATTGACTTAAATAATTTTGCCTATAATACAGCCCTTTACACTTTTTTTGTAAAAAAAAAAAAGACGTGTATACACGCAGAGGAAAAAAACAGAAAGAAATCCATCTCCAGGTCATGACCTGTGAACTGATTCTAAGGGTCATTTTAATTCTTATAAAATTGATTTTTTCCCCCAAATTTCTTCAATATACATGTATTACGTGTATGATCAGAAAACAAAGTTTATATGTAAATAAAAGAACATCGAGACTTCAATGGAAGGGGGCCAAAGGGTATTTCAAACAGTTTTCAAGAAGACCAACAATAAGAACACATTCCATTTCAACCTCACCGGTTATCAAAGAGCAAGGTGCTGCTCTCAGCTGAGGGCGTTAACAGCCCCGCCAGGCAGACAGCAGGTGTGGTGTCCGGGGTCCCCCAAGATGTTTGCATTTGAATTTCTTTTAAAATAGGAAAAATGAGTATGAAAATGAATCAAACCGAGATTTTATCTATCTTTTGCCAATGCAGTTGTCCAATAGAACTTTCCCTATTTGTCATGGAGGAAGGGCCTGAGACCAGCCCCAAGGACGCTGGAGGAACGATGGGGGTGGACACCTGGGATCATCGCCCTGGCACCCAGAAGCAAGCCCGTCTGGACCCAGCTCGGAGCAGCGTCGGCCTCCGGGACCTGGACGCGCCTGACAACTACTGTCGGTTCTCCTCACACTGAGATGGTATTACTTTTGTTATCACACAACCAAAAATATACTAAAACGATGCCTTAGGCTGTTCATTTCCTTTATCTCAAAACTCTCACTTCTAGAAATCTACTCTAAGACAACGCTAAAGAAGGATAATGCAAAAAGATGCTATATGAAGAATGACTTGTAACAGTGAAAACTTGGAAATAACTTCTGCATCCAACAAAAAAACAGCTAATAGAACATCTCGCCCCCATCCAGAAGGACAGCTCCAAAGACAGTGAGGCTCTGCGGGAAAAAGAAGTCCTGCTATGCAGGTAAGCAGGGGAAAAAGATTAGAATGTTGACTGTATACACCGTGTTTAATGTAAAAATGCAATATCAAAAAGCAGAAGGTAACGTACCGAAGTGCGAAATGCAATTTTATTAAGAATTATGGGTATTTTCCCCTTAATTCTGTATTTTCTGTAAAGTGGTTATTTTGCCTCCATAGTTTAAAAAGTATACTAAAAAGCATTTCATAAACTCTAGCACTTTATACAAATGTGAAGTATCATCACTGAGAAGGCAGCTTATATCTGCTTAGAACTGAGCAGAAATGCCATGAGTCCCAGATGAACACCGTCTTTTTCCTTCTCCGGGGAGCACGGGGCCCAGCTCCTCTCACAGGGCTGAGCTACGTGGTACCTGAGCGGCCCTGCAGGTGGCCTTGCCAGCCGGGGTGGAGGTGTGCTTCCAGACACCTGTGTGCCAACACTGCACCCTGGAGGCACACCCCTGTGTCCTTCCAGCTTCCAGCATGGACGAGGTGGCCAGGCATGAGGCTGGCATGTTAGGACCCGGCTATGTGGATGCTGGGCCAGGTTCCAAGACAGCTGCGCTAACAGCATGACTAACAACGTGACTCTGCAGCAGAGCTATGTGAGTGAAGCGAGTCCAGGAAATTTGCTTTTTCCCAAATGCCTACCACCTGAGCTTATTCTCCTCTCCTGGAATATAACGTTCACTTAAAAGTAATACTGTTCATAATTCAGTTTTTTTTTTAATTATCATTCTAAACGTAAGAGTTTACAAAGGAAATTCCAGATCGAAATCACACCAAGAGGCTGTCCAAGGACACATGACTGACATACCTTCTTTTCATATGCAGGGAAGATCTGTCCCCCCTCAGTGACTTCCAAACCCATCAAAGAAAAGACCGGAAAAAAAAAACCAGGAAGACAGTACATCCTCAAACGTGCTCAATTCTCCTCTCCTACGGTGGATCCCTTCCCAGGAGGTGACAGCCTTAAGGGGTGTTTCCGGGTGGGCAGGTGGGTGTCTCTCGCACACATGAGTTAATTTCTGGGGTTGCTGCCCACGGGGAACTCCTTCCGGCCAAGGGTGGGACCACGCCCAGGAGCTCAGCCACGCCTAGGGCATCAACAGGGCCCACACTGCTCCCGCCGGAGCCCCCTGTACCCAGTAGGCTGCCAGGCATGCAGTAAGTGCTCAGCAAGCGCTTGTCGAACTGGACGGCAAAGGGCTTCTCCCTGCTGTGCAGCCTGCGGTGCTCTGCCAGGGGGCCGCTCCAGCCGAACACCTCGCCGCACTCATGACACTTAAAGGGCTTCTCCGCGGAGTGGGTCTTTTGATGTTTAATGAGACAGTGATTCTGGCTGAAGGCCCGGCCGCACTGGCCGCACTTATAGGGTTTCTCCCCGGTGTGGACGCGCTGGTGCACGATGAGCGACGAGTGGCAGCTGAAGGCCTTCCAGCAGCGGCTGCAGTCGAAGGGCTTCTCGCCGGTGTGGACGCGCTGATGCACAATCAGGTAGGAGTGGGAGCTGAAGGCCTTGCCGCACTCGTTGCAGCGGAAGGGCTTCTCGCCACTGTGGACGCGCTGGTGCACCACCAGGTACGAGTGGCAGCTGAAGGCTTTGCCGCACTGGCTGCACTTGAAGGGCTTCTCGCCCGTGTGGGCACGCTGGTGCAGCGTCAGGCGGGAGCGGCTGCTGAAGGCCTTCTGGCAGTCGCCGCACTGGAAGGGCTTGTCCCCGCTGTGGAGCTTCTCGTGCACCGTCAGGGATGAGTGGCAGGCGAAGGCCCGGCCGCACGCGCCGCACCGGTAGGGCTTCTCACCAGTGTGGATCCGGCGGTGCCGCGTCAGGTGTGTCCGCTGGTTGAAGGCCTTGCCGCACTCGCCGCACCGGTAGGGCCTCTCACCGGTGTGGACACGCAGGTGCATGCCGAGCAGCGAGCTGCAGCTGAAGGCCTTGTCACAGGCGCCGCACTTGTAGGGCCGCTCGCCCGTGTGGACGCGCCGGTGCACGTTAAGGGATGAGTGGCAGCTGAAGGCCTTGCCGCACTGGCCGCAGAGGAAGGGCTTCTCGCCGGTGTGGACACGCCGGTGCTCCAGGAGGTTGGTGCTCCAGGTGAAGGCCTTGCCACACTCACCGCACTTGTAGGCCTTCTCTCGCGCGTGCCACCGCCGGTGCAGTGCCAGGGCCGCGCTTCGCTGGAAGGCCTTGCCGCACTCGCCACACGTGAACGGGCCGCTCCCGGCACCCGGGCTCCGATGCCTGACTCTGCTGGACTGCACGCTCCCCACGCAGCCGTCCGGAGAGGCTCCTTCTGCGGGAAGGCTGGGCTGGGCCAGGAGGGCACACCTCCGGCCAAGAGCCTCCTCAGACACCACATGGCCCCATCGGTGCTCCTCTGTGGGACCGTCCCTGGTGCTGGCGGCCTCACATTGTGACAGAGCAGTCGCCAGGGCCCCCTGGGCGCCCCTGTCACCAGGACCGGGGCTGTGGAGACCGGACCTCGCCAGCCCACCTGCGATCAGCTCCCATGACGGTTCTTCTTTGTAAACGCACAGCTGCTGAGACCATGGCTCCTCCACCTCAGGCCCCGGCTCCCATTCTGGTTCTGTAAGAAATGGAGATACTACCTTCTGAGAGCAGGCGGAGGTGCGGCGCTGGGGCTCAGGGCTGAGATCTGCCGGGAGAACAGGTAAGTGCAGGAGAGAGAGTAGAGATCAGCAGGGGGAGAGAGAGAGCGCAAGCTCAGGGCTGTGCAGAGGGGAGCACTCAGGGCAAGGCAGGCAGGCTGGCGAGCAGGGAAGAGGAGGAAGAAAGAGGGAAAGGAGGCTTGGAGAAGCCAGGGGATGCTGAAAAGAGCCAGGGGGTCGGGGGAGGACAGAGGAGCAGGAGGGGCACTGAGCAGGTGCAGACGGAGCAGGGCAGTGGACCGCGGAAGGAAAGCAGGCCCCATGGGGCAGTGGGGGTGGGGCTCTACATCCTCCCACTGCATCCCACTCACCTGGACCAGCCCCTCCAGGGACAGCTCTAGGCGCCCACCATGGCTCCTCGCCTCGTTCCAGGTGAGAGATTACATCTGGCTTGCAGACGGGAGGCCCTGTGCGAAGGGAGAAAGCTGCGTGGCTCTGGGTGCTGTGCTCTCCAGACCAGCCCACAAGCCCAGCAGCCCTGGAGTGGCCCCAGCGGCCTGAGGCACGGAGAGGTGGTGCCAACTTCAAGGAAGGGGGCCTGAGACATGGAACCCATACTGACATGTGTGTCTGAGGACCCCACAGGTACTGACATGCCCCATCTAGGGCAGGCTGGGCTTCCAGGGCCCTGTCCACCCCCTCCCTTTCCTCTGGGCCCCACCCCAGGACCAGCCACACTTCCAGGTAAAGATGCCAGTTGGTGCCACAAGGGCCTGGGACATATACCACAAGGAAGACTCAGGAACACATACAGACTGGTGGATGCCCAGACTGCGGCCTCCTCACCTTGGGAGCCATCTTACCCAGGGCAAGAAGGTTCTGGTAGTTCTCCAGCATCACGTCCCGGTACAGGGCCCTCTGAGGGGAGTCCAGCTGTCCCCACTCCTCCTGGGTGAAGTCCACGGCCACGTCCTTGAAAGTCACCAACTCCTGGAATGACACACATATTCTCTCTCACCCAGGATGGGAGTCAGTCCACTTGCGTTTTTGGGTGACTGAGGACCTCAGTAGCAGAGATAACCTCGGGTGACCTCCTGAGCGCAGAAGATAGGGCTGTAGACACCATCTGTCTTATAGCCCCGACGCACACACCACAACTCAGCCAGGAATTGCCACGCAGCCTGGCCTGGGAGGGCCCAGCTAACTGGGCAGCCCACGTATAGGTGCTACAGTGGGGGCACAGGCTGAGGCCATAAATTCTGGCCAACTTACAGAACTTGAAATATAATACAAAGAGCCTCAAACCCTATTCAAGTCCCATCACTGCAAAAGGCCCCAAACCCAGACAGGAAGCCCTCACTGCACCCTAAGGAAGGACCCTGTACTGCTCCGTGTCCTTCCTGCTTGCCCCCCACTCTTTCCTGCCAGACCCCTGCTCCCTTACCCTCCTGGGGCCACATCCCAGCCCACCCCCTCGCAACCTTCTCCCACTTTCCCCCAACACTGGCCCCTGGTCTCGGGGTAACCCCCCCAACTCGGTCACTCTGGTTCCAAGTGTCCTGAAAGTCCCAAATGACTTCCCTTATGTGACTCCTCCTCTGGAACCCCAGTATTCTGCCGGCCAGGGCTTCTTACCTCTCCAGCTGGGCACGCCAAGAGGTTGGAGACCCAGTGCCTGTCCCATGAGAAGAGAACAAAGAGCAGCCCAGGCCACATACAGTCATGACAGGGATGCATTAGAAGATAGGCAGGGACTTCCCTGATGGTCCAGCGGAAGACTCTGCACTCCCAATGCAGGGGGCCCGGGTTCAATCTCTGGTCAGGGAACTAGATCCCTCATGCCGCAACTAAAAAGATCCCACGCGCTGCAACTGAAGACCCTTCACGCAGCAACGAAGATCCTGCTTGTCGCGACTAAGACCCAGCACAGCCAAATAAATAAATAAATACTAAAAAAAAAAAAAAAGGTGGGGGTTGGGGGGACACAGAAGAGGTGGGGCAAGCAGGTCCTCAGCAGTAAAGTGAACTGGAGTCAGGGAGGAGGTGGGGAGGCAGGCCACAGTGGCCAGTGTATGAAGATAGGTATCTACTCCAAGGTGACAGCGTCTGCATTCTGCAGCAGGCAGCATGGGGGGAAGGCAGGAGGGGGACAGGCGTGAACAGGTTCTGAGCATGGGCCCAAGGAGTGACCTGGTTAAAAAAAGCAGCCTGGTAAAAACTGAGTTTCAAGTTCTGTTTCTAGACACAAAGGGGTAATGGGCACCAGATTTGCCCTCCTTACCTCAAACAACTAGTAAACTGGGTAAGATGTATGAAACAATGGTCAATTTCCAGACACTGGACAAAGGACAGCTCAGAACAGAGACCCCTGAGAACAAACAAAGTGAGCCCTACAACAGCCTCACCTTCCCACATGGAAGTAGTCCCTGATCACAGTGCAGGGTGTGGGAATCCAGAGAGAGCTTGTGGTCCAAGGAGTTGAGGAGACAGAGAACGGAGTTTGGGGAGACCAGGAAACTAGAATTTTCAGGGCAACGTGCCACAGCAAAGGGAGCCACACAGGCTTGGAACTCTGGATGTGCTCAAGATTGACTGAGGAATGACCCCAAACCAGGGAAAGAAACAGCAGAAAGAGGTGTGTGCAGGACAATCATTAAAACTCAAACAGGACTGGGAACAGTCTGTGCTCCAACCGGCCAGAGTGAATGTCCTCCTGCTCTATGGGACACTGAGTAAAGTCCCCAGAAGGCTGCTGCTTCAGCAGTGGGGCAAAATTAGCCTGAGATTAAAGACTTCTCTGGACCCACCTTAACAAAACCTAAAAGTAAGCCTTGGAAGGATCCAACCGACACTAAGTAATTTCACTGCATCACAAAACATTTAAGGAATTAAACCCAACACCCAACAAAGTAAAATTCACTCCATCTAGAATCCAATCAGGTAACTAAAAGGAAAAAAAGTTAATAAAATCAGAATTAAAAGTATCATAAAACTAAACAAAACAAAACAACAACAAAAAAGTATCATAAAACAGTATTTGTTTACCTCAAAAGAAAGCGTTAAGGGTGAAACAGAATTTAAAAAGATACAAGACGTAGAAAACAAATAGCATAACGGCAGATATAAACCCAGCCGTATGGATAATTATGTTAAATGTGAATAGTCTAAATATCCCAAGTAAAAACTACAGATTGTCAAATTGAATTTAAAAAGTAAGACCCAGGCTTCCCTGGTGGCACAGTGGTTAAAAATCCACCTGCCAATGCAGGGGACATGGGTTCAAGCTCTGGTCCGGGAAGATCCCACATGCTGCAGAGCAACTAAGCCAGTGTGCCACAACTACTGAGCCTGCACTCTAGAGCCCACAAGCCACAACTACTGAAGCCCATGTACCTAGAGCCCATGTTCTGCAACAAGAAAAACCACCACAATGAGAAGCCCACGCACAATGAAGAGTAGCCCCTGCTCACCACAACTAGAGAAAGCCCGCACGCAGCAATGAAGACCCAAAGCAGCCCCTCTGCAAAAAAAAAAAAAAAAAAGATACCCAGAAAATTCTCCACATATTTAGAATTAAACAATACACTCCTGAATAATACACAGTTGAAGGAGAAATTACAAAAAAATTAGAAACTATTTTGAACTGAAAAAAAGGGAAATACAACAGAAAATTTGTGGAATATAGCTAAAGCAGGACTTAGAGGTAAATTTATAGCACTGAATGCTAATGAGAATAGGTGTCAAATCAATACCTCAGTTTCACCCTTAAGAAAACAAAGTAGTATACACTGATGTGTATAAAACTGATGACTAATAAGAACCTGCAGTATAAAAAAACAAACAACAAAAAAACAACTAATACTAAACTTTCTTTGGTTATTTGTATGGAAATATGTTAATATAAATGTTTCAAACATTACATGAAATTTCTAAAAATCTTATATGTTCTGGTATAATGTTAAGTCATAATTCTAGTTATTACTTTAAAATGTATATCTCAGAAATAACTAAATTTCCTTGTCAATTCCATTATTATGAACTTTCATCAAATCTTTAACCGTGGTCATTTTTAAGTCTTTTGTCATTTACAGACAGTTCAGGGTGTACGCTGATGCTTTCGCAAAAATGTTCCTACAAAAGGGTTTCATCTTCAAGGAATTCATGGAAAAGACTCTGACAAGTACAGGTTTCTGGTAACTGACTATACTGCTGAACTGAATGAATAAGCATTTTCAGAACTCTAACGGAAAACTGATGAATTCATAAAAGTGCTAACAAAAGATCAAGATGAAAAAAAAATTAATTACATGGGACTGAGTGAACTGATGACGATGATTATAATTTTTGTGACTTTCTGTTTGAATAAAAAAAAAATCCCACAAGGACTCAGAGGCAAAAAATATACAAATCAATTTTCACTGCAAAGTAAAGGAGCTGTTACAGTGGAGAATTACTGGACTGAATGTCAATATTATGACATAGTATGAGTGTGTTTCGTGTTTGGTAACTGCAATCATTGTTGCTTTTGTTGTGGTCATCCATTTACAATGCTTGGTGTCAGTTTATTTATCTCTTGTAAAAATAAAATACAGTGTGTGTGTGTGTGTGTGTGTGTTGTGAAAAAAAAGAATTCACTGGTGTAGGTGGGGTGATATTTGCATAATTACTCCTGTAGATTTGATTATTTATTTTATTATTTTGATTAAGCAATGCTACAATGCTAAAAGAAAATGCATACTTAGCTGTTAGCAGGGTTGAAGCTCCTGATGGTTGTAAGAGCTACCTGCCTGAATTTGGACATTAGCATTTTATGCAATGAATTAAAAGCAAAAAATCATTTCAAAAAAAAAAAAAAGAAGCCAAAGTAGCTACCTCCCTGGTGGTCCAGTGGTTAAGACTCTGCCCTCCAATGCAGGGGATGTGGGTTCGATCCCTGGTTGGGGAGCTAAGATCCCACATGCCTTGGGGCCAAAAAACCAAAAACATAAAACAGAAGCACTATTGTAACAAATTCAATAAAGGCTTTAAAAAAAATGGTCCACATCAAAACAAACAATCAAAAAAAAGCCAAAGTAAAGAAAGGAAATAATAACCAGAAACTGATGAAAAAGAGCACAGAAAAGCCATAGAGAAAATCAATGAAACCAAAAGATGGTTCTCTGCAAAGACCAATAAAATCAATAATTAAACATATATTTACTATATGACTCAGCCATTCCACTCTTGGGTATTTATTCAAGAGAAATTAAAACACACATCTATACTTATACTCCAATATTTATAGCAGGTTTATTTGTAATAACCTAAACGAGGAAACAACCTAAACGTCCATCAGTTGGTGAATGGATAAACAAATTGTGGAGTACATATGCAACAATGTTATGTGCTGAACTGTGTCCCTCCAAATTCATATGTTGAAGCCCTAAGCTCCAATACCTTAGAATGTGACTATATTTGAAGACAAGGCCTTTAAAAAGGTAATTAAGGTAAACGAGGTCATTAAGATGGGTCCTAAAATGGTAGAATTAGTGTCCTTATAAGAAATGGAAATTTGGACACAAACATGTACAGAGGGGAGAACGTGAGGACACAGAGAAGCACCATCTGCAAACCAAGGAGAGAAGCTCAGAAGAAACCTATCAACACCTTGATCTTAGACTTCTAGCCTCCAGAACTATGAGACAATAAATTTCTATTGCTTGAGCCACACAGTCTGTGGCACTTTGCTGTGGCAGCCCTAGGAACCTAAAACAAATGGAATATCACTAGACAATCAATAGGACCAAGCTACTGATTCAAACAAGGAAATGAAGTCAAAAGCATAATGCTAACTGAAATAAGTCAGAAACAAAGACTACATATCTTATAATTCCACATGAAATTCTTAAAAAGACAGAATTATACTGGATGCCAAGGGGGTGGGTGGAGAAGATGGGCTTCAAAGGGACATGAAGGAACTTTTTGGGTGATGGAAAAGTTCTATATCGTGATTGTGGTGCTGGTTACACAACTGTATACACTTGCCAAAACTCACCAAATCCTACATATATAAAATTGGAGAAATTTATTGTGTATAAATTACACCTCAATAAACCTGATCCAAAAAACCCACCGGATTTCAGGGAAATGAGAAGGTCGGAGTGAGGACACATGCTGAGAACGTGCCCATAACTAAGGCATGCAGGGATGAAGCATAATGGTGATGGCACTGGCAGAAAGAAGGAGGAAATGGGCAGAAACAAAGCTCCAGAGACATCACAATGCGGTGCTGGCGAGAGAGCACTGTCAGAGGCTACGTGGTTTCAGTATGGAGGTGTCAACAGGCAAGAGCAGGACAGGATTTGAGCCTTGGCACAGGACTTTCTGAGGGGTATTACCAACCCACCAGCAAAAGCCCATGTCTGGTGTGTCTTCATTTTGCAGGACAGGAAGCAAAAGGGTGTGGGAATCAAAGGCAGACGTGGAGGGGCTTCCCTGGTGGTGCAGTGGTTAAGAATCCGCCTGCCAATGCAGGGGACACGGGTTTGAGCACTAGTCTGGTAAGATCCCTCATGCCACGGAGCAACTAAGCCCCTGTGCCACAACTACTGAGCCTGCACTCTAGAGCCTGCGAGCCACAACTACTGAGCTCGTGTGCCACAACTACTGAAGCCCGCATGCCTAGAGCCCCGTGCTCCGCAACAAGAGAAGCCACTGCAATGAGAAGTCCGCGCACTGCAACGATGAGTAGCCCCCACTTGCCACAACCAGAGAGAAGCCTGCGCGCAGCAACGAAGGCCCAACGCAGCCAAAAATTAAATTAATTAACTTTATTTAAAAAGAAAAAAAAAGGCAGATGTGGAAATAAAACTAGCAGAAGAGTCAGAACAGCTCACGGGGGATGTCCCAGCAGAGCAGAACCCTTGACGTAGTATGAGACTGCTGGGAGGGGAGAGTACTTTGGAGAGAGGACCAGTTACTCAAAGACCTGAGAAGCTGGTATTTCAGGAATAATATCTGTGCACAAGAAGGGGAGTACCTCCCGAGGTGGTCACTCTCACACAGACACCACTTTTTCCTGAACCTTTTCAAGGCAAGTTGCAGACATCAGAACATCTCACCTTACATTCTTCAGCCTGTATCTCCTAAGGATGTTCTCTGACACAATCACAATGCCATCATCACACCCATGAAATTAAATATTCATACAACATGATCTAAGATACAGTATATTTTCAAATTTTCTCAATCTTTCTAAATGCCTTTGATAGAATATTTGGATCTATAACCCATCAAGGATCATGTATTGCATGTGCTTGTTATGTCTCCCAAGGGTCTTATAGAACTACAGCACATTCTAACATTACAGAAGCTGGGCATATCTCACCATACATGTTTTACAGTCATTTCTACTTTTCAAGTGGTAAGTTAACAGAATTGCCAAATCCTAAAAAAATCAAAGGATTCTCAATCCTCCTGACCTTTCACCACCTCACACTGTCTTTATCCAGCGCACTTTTCTAAACACTACGATGAGTGGGGGTAGTTTAGGTGGTGGAACAAAATGAGGAGCAAAACCCAAAATCTGTAAAAGGAGGGATTTGCACCTCTCCCAGCTGCAGAAGTGGCCCCAGGGCCAATTCCCTGTCAAGCCCACAGATCCTCTAAAACTCCAAGTTTTTCCATGAAGGCCCCATGTCAGGAGCTGGGTACAGAGGAAAAGCACACAGGGACACACCCCCTACCATCACTCTGACCCCAACACTGCAATGCAGCCCTTCCATCAGCTGTTCCACATCCTCCTACCTAATTCCATCCCGGAAAACTCCCCCAAACAAGGACCAACTGCTACAAACATCCCATGGGCCTGAGTGTGGAGATAAGTGAAGTGATCTCATGTAAGCTGTCACCTACTTGCTTGGGTGGCACTAGAACCACTCATCAGAGCTCCCAGCACAGTGCTGGGCACACAGCACAGTCCTCGGCAACAGACACATGGCTGGACTGAATCAGGCTGGAACATACACTCATGTTGATGGCACACCCCGGCGTCACCTGCACCTGTTCCCACGCGCAGAGCTTCCTGAGGACTGGAGAACAGGCCCCCAGGTGTGTGTGTGGGGTGTCCTTGGATGACTAAAGATTCTCGGCGGCCGAAGGAAGGTGCCAACCCTCCACATAAACAACGAAATGTTCAAAAAAGAAAAGACAGCCACTCACCTCGGACCTGCCTTCCAGGAGACCCTGACTCAATTTATCTTCTGGAATCTCTTTGAGGGGAAGAACAGGGTCCTGAGAGGACGGAGCTGGAAAGGAGAAATGAGTCAAGAGGGCTGCTCTGTCCACAGCCACCAGGCACCCCCAGCACGGGGAGAATGAAGGGGAGGCAGGAAGGGAGCCCCAACTTCGTCACAACCTGATAGGGCATCGGGGCTAATTCTGCTACTCAGTGTATGGGTCACTCCCGTTACGGAGGAAAAGCGCCGCCATTCCCGTCCCCATCATCCCCGGGGTGCCCACGGTGAAGAGGAGGAGACCTGAATCCGGGACGCTTTCGGGAACCCAGCCCGCCCTCTCCGTGCAAATCCACAGGCCCACGGCCTGACAAGCCAACCGTACCTGCCTCCCGGGGCTCCGGGGCCTCCATGGCCCCCTCCTTTGGCGGCCGCCCCGGGCGGGGGCGGGGCGGGTCCACCTCCCGGGGCTCAGAACCCTCGCGCAGCCCCGCGGGGGCGGCCCGCGCCCCGGGTCGGGGTCAGGCGGGCTCCGCAGGCGCCCCGCGCCCCGGGCTGTGCTCTCGCCCCATCGCTTGCCCCACCAGCCCGTCACCGACGTTGTCCGGGCCCGCGCGGGCCGGCCAGGCCTCGGGCTCTGCCGCCCGGCGCTGGGAGTCGCGGAGGCGGCACACAGGCCTGGGGCGGACGGGCTGACGAACCGACGGCCGGCCGGACGCGCGGACGAGCTCACCCACCTCACACAAGACGGCCGCCGCCACAAAAGAGCTCGGGCGACCGTCGCCAGACGTGCGCCTGCGCAGACCAGACGGGCACTACAACTCCCGGGATCTTTTGCGCCGCGCAGGGGTGGACTGCATTTCCCAGAGGGCATCGGGGCCGGAGCCGCTCTGACGTCTAGCACGGACGACCGTGTAGCACAGTCTTCTGGGAAGTGTAGTTAAGGCGCCAGCGACCTTGCGCTCTGGCCCCGCCCCCTCTCCCCCATTGCTGTGGAAAGCGCTTGCATCTCGGGGTGTGTGTGTGATATGTGTGGTGTGTGTGTGATGTGTGGTGTGTGTGTGTGTGGTGTGATGTGTGTGATGTGTGTGGTATGTGTGGTGTGTGTGTGTGTGAGGTGTGTGATGTGTGTGTGCGCACGCCTGGTGGGGTGAGTGTGGAGAGTTTAGGTTGGGTAAGTGTGGAACATTAAGGGTGAGTGACCTCTGTGTGAGAGGGACAGGGCCCCACGGGCACCTGCTGGGTCCTGACACTTGACCTACCAGTTGTCCCATCCCCAGGGATGGGAGTGGGTCCATTTCTCTGCTGGGAAGATGGATTCCTTTGCTTGGGACCACCCAGAACTGGAGGGAAGGGGCCCTCAGGAAGGCCCAGCTCCTGCACTCGGCCCCTGGCCCTTTCTTCTGACAGAGGGGGGATGGGGTGGGGTAGAGTGAGGGTGGGGTTTGGGGGGAGGGGTCTGCAGACTCCCCAGCCTCCCCATAATGGGTAGAGAGGCGGCCACCCTGAGGGTCCTGGAGTTCTGGGAAGGTGAGACCCCTACTGGGCCTGGCTGGGAACCTCCATGGTGAGGCCCCGGGTGCTATGGGCACAGAAACAAGGACGAGGGTGGGACGCCACAGGGCTGGAAAATGTGGCTGCTCACTCCCAGGCCTTGCTGGGTGGGGACCCAAGGCCAGGGTGGCAGGTACTGAGCGGCTATCCAGCTCGAAGAAGGGAGCGAGTGCCCTGTGCAGTCCAGGGCAGGAGGGGCCGTGGCATCCAGGGGCCTTCCACTAAGACCCTCGCTTTTCAAAATTGAGAAGTTAATCGATCCTGAGGAGAGGGTCGTGGGAACTTCTAATTCGGTCAGAAACCCAGGCTTCTGAAGGGGGTCAGGGACATGGCGGGGGGAATGTTCTTGTGGGCCTGAGCCCTTAACCTGTGGGGTGTGATGCCACCCTGGGGTAGACAGTGTCAGAATCCAGTCGAATCCTCAGACACCCTACTGGGGTCGGAAACTTAATTGTTATCATGGGGAAAATCCTCCACGCATTTGGTGACCAGAAGCGTCAGAAGTGAAGTGTTGTCTGTGAAGGGAAGGGAATACACAGGGAAGAAAGACAAGTCGGGAACAACTGGGTTTTTTCCTACACAGGAAGGAACACACTGAGTTTTCCCCTTTACACCTTCTTGGGGGCCGGAGGCGAGGTATGGTTGGTGGTGGCAGTGGTATCTGTGACCTGAGGATCAAGGAGCAGGACACACACTGGCCCTGAGGCAGGAAGCTGTTGGCATGATGGGCAGGAGGGGGCGTGTCCCTGGGGGCAGGCCCAGAGCCCAGGCTCTGCAGGGAGTGGAGAGGAGCCCTTGGGTTGGAGGGTGAGGGCAGAGGGGGTTCTGATCAGATGTAGGTTTTTTTTTTAAAGGAACATTTTTTTAAATAGATCTCTATTGGAGTATAATTGCTTCACAATACCGTGTTAGTTTCTGTTGCACAACAAAGTTAATCAGCCATATGCATACACAGGTCCCCATATCCCCTCCCTCTTGAGCCTCCCTCCCATCCTCCCTATCCCACCCCTCTAGGTCATCGCAAAGCACCGAGCCAATCTCCCTGTGCTATGCTGCTGCTTCCCACCAGCCAACTGTTTTACACTTGATAGTGTATAAAAGTCGATGCTACTCTCACTTCGCCCCAGCTTTGCCTTCCCACCCCATGTCATCAAGTTCATTCTCTATGTCTACCTCTTTATTCCTGCCCTGCAACTAGGTTCATCAGTACCTTTTTTTTTATATTCCATATATATGCATTAGCATATGGTATTTGTTTTCCTCTTTCTGACTTACTTCACTCTGTATGACAGACTGTAGGTCCACCTACCCCACTACAAATAACTCAATTTCCTTTCTTTTTATGGCTGAATATTCCATTGTATATATGTGCCACGTCTTCTTTATCCATTCATCTGTCGATGGACATCTAGGTTGGTTCCATGTCCTGGCAATTGTAAACAGTGCTGCAATGAACATTGTGATGCATGTCTCTTTTTGAATTATGGTTTTATCAGGGTATATACCCTGCAGTGGGATTGCTGGGTCATATAGTAGTTCTATTTTTAGTTTTTTAAGGAACCTCCATACTTTTTTCCATAGTGGTTGTATCAATTTACATTCCCACCAACAGTGTAGGAGGGTTCCCTTTTCACCACACCCTTTCCAGCATTTAATGTTTCTAGCTTTTTTGATAATGGCCATTCTGACTCATGTGAGGTGATATCTCATTGTAGTTTTGAGTTGCATTTCTCTAATAATTAGTGATGTTGAGTATATATATATATTTTTTTTTCTTTTTTTTGCGGTACGCGGGCCTCTCACCGCTGCGGCCTCTCTCGCAGGGGAGCACAGGCTCCGGACGCGCAGGCTCAGCGGCCATGGCTCACGGGCCCAGCCGCTCCGCGGCATGTGGGATCTTCCCGGACCGGGGCACGAACCCGCGTCCCCTGCATCGGCAGGCGGACTCTCAACTACTGCGCCACCAGGGAAGCCCGATGTTGAGTATATTTTCATGTGCCTCTTGGCCATCTGTATGTCTTCCTTGCTGAAATGTCTATTTAGGTCTTCTGCCATTTTTTAACTGGATTGTTTGTGTTTTTTATATTGAGCTCCATGAGCTGTTTGTATATTTTGGAGATTAATCCTTTGTCCGTTGTTTCATTTGCAAATCTTTTCTCCCATTCTGAGGGTTGTCTTTTTGTCTTGTTTATGGTTTCCTTTGCTGTGCAAAAGCTTTTTTTTTTTTTTTTTTTT
>NW_020838007.1:1800649-1856390 GCF_003676395.1 Aethalodelphis obliquidens
TCACTGTTGTGGCCTCTCCCGTTGCGGAGCACAGGCTCCGGACGCGCAGGCTCAGCGGCCATGGCTCACGGGCCTAGCCGCTCCGCGGCACGTGGGATCTTCCCGGACCGGGGCACGAACCCGTGTCCCTCTGCATCGGCAGGCAGACTCTCAACCACTGCGCCACCAGGGAAGCCCTGTGCAAAAGCTTTTAAGTTTAATTAAGCAAGTCCCATTTGTTTATTTTTATTTCTGTTACTCTAGGAGGTGGGTCAAACAAGATCTTGCTATGGTTTATGTCAAAGACTGTTTTTCCTATGTTTTCCTTTAAAAGTTTTATAGTGTCTGGTCTTTTTAAGTCTTTAATCCATTTGGAGTTTATTTTTGTGTATGGTGTTAGAGAGTGTTCTAATTTCACTCTTTTACATGTAGCTGTCCAGTTTTCCCAGCACCATTTATTGAAGAGGCTTTTTCTCCTCCATTGTATGTTCTTACCTCCTTTGTTATAAATTAGGTGCCCATATGTGAGTGGGTTTATCTCTGGGCATTCTATCCTGTACCATTGATCTATATTTCTGTTTTTGTGCCAGTACTATACTGACTTGATTACTGTAGCTTTGTGGTATAGTTTGAAGTCAGAGAGCCTGATTCCACCAACTCCGTTTTTCTTTCTCAAGATTCCTTTGGCTATTTGGGGTCTTTTGTGTTTCCATACGAATTGTAAGATTTTTTGTTCTAATTCTGTGAAGAATGCCATTGGTAGTTTGATAGGGATTGCACTGAATCTGTACATTGCTTTGGGTAGTATAGTCATTTTCACAATATTGATTCTTCCAACCCAAGAACATGGTATATTTTTCTGTCTGTTTATGTCATGTTTGATTTCTTTCATCAGTGTTTTATAGTTTTCTGAGTACAAGTATTTCGCCTCCTTAGGTTTATTCCTAGGTATTTTATTCTTTTTGTTGCAATGGTAAATGGGAATGTTTCCTTAATTTCTCTTTCTGATTTTTTGTTGGTGGTGTATAGGAATGCCAGATATTTCTGTGCATTAATTTTGTACCCTGCAACATTACCAAATTCATTGATTAGTTCTAGTAGTTTTCTGGTGGCATGTTTAGGAATTTCTATGTATAGTATCATGTCATCAGCAAATAGTGACAGTTTGACTTCTTCTTTTCCAATATGTATTCCTTTTATTTCTTTTTCTTGTCTGATTGCTGTGGCTAGGACTTCCAAAACTATGTTGAATAAGAGTGGCGAGAGTGGACATCATTGTCTGGTTCCTGATCCTAGCAGAAATGCTTTCAATTTTTCACCATTGAGTATGATGCTCACTGTGGGTTTGCCATATATGGCCTTTATTATGTTGAGGTAGTTTCCCTTTCTGCCCATTTTCTGGAGAGTTTTTATCATAAATCAGTGTTGAATTTTGTCAGAAGCTTTTTCTGAATCTACTGAGATGATCATATGGTTTTTGTTCCTTAATTTGTTAATGTGGTGTATCACATTGATTGAAGAATCCTTGCAATCCCTGGGATAAATCCCACTTGATCATGGTATATGATCCTTTTAATGTGCTGTTGGATTCTGTTTGCTAGTATTTTGTTCAAGATTTCTGCATCTATGTTCATCAGTGATATTGGTCTATAATTTTCTTTTTTTGTGATATCTTTTTCTGGTTTTGGTATCAGGGTGATGGTGGCTTCATAGAATGAACTTGGGAGTATTTCTCCCTCTGCAAATTTTTGGAAGAGTTTGAGAAGGATCTGTGTTAGCTCTTCTCTAAATATTTGATAGAATTCGCCTTTGAAGCCATCTGGTCCTGGACTTTTGTTTGTTGGAAGATTTTTAATTATGGTTTCAATTTCATTACTTGTGATAGGTCTGTTTATATTTTCTAATTCTTCCTGGTTCAGTCGTGGAAAATTGTACCTTTCCAAGAATTTGTCCATTTCTTCGTGGCTGTCCATTTTATTGGCATATAGTTGTTTGTAGTAGTCTCTTATAATCCTTTGTATTTCTGCAGTGTCAGTTGTGATTTCTCCTTTTTCATTTCTAATTTTATTTTATTTATTTATTATTATTATTTTAAAATTAATTAATTTTTGGCTCCATTGGGTCTTCCTTTTTGCATGTGGGCTTTCTCCCTAGTTATGGTGAGAGGGGGCTACTCTTTGTTGTGGTGCGCAAGCTTCTCATTGCGGTGGCTTCTCTTGCTGCAGAGCATGGGCTCTAGGCACGCGGGCTTCAGTAGTTGTGGCTTGCAGGCTCTAGAGCACAGGCTCAGTAGCTGTGGGGCATGGGCTTAGTTGCTCCGCAGCATGTGGGATCTTCCCAGACCAGGGCTCGAACCTGTGTCCCCTGCATTGGCAGGCAGATTCTTAACCACTGTGCCACCAGGGAAGTCCCCCCTCTAATTTGATTGATTTGCGTCCTCTCCCTTTTTTTCCTGATGAATCTAGAAAAGGGTTTATCAATTTTATTTATCTTCTCAAAGAACCAGCTTTTACTTTTATTGCTCTTTGCTCTTGTTTTCTTCATTTCTATTTCATTTATTTCTGCTCTGATCTTTATGATTTCTTTCCTTCTACTGACTTTGGGTTTTCTTTGTTCTTCTTTCTCTAGTTGTTTTAAGTGTAGGGTTAGATTTTTTTTTTAATAAATAAATATATTTATTTATTTTTGGCCGTGTTGGGTCTTCATTTCTGTGCGAGGCCTTTCTCCACTTGTGGCAAGCGGGGGCCACTCTTCATCGTGGTGTGCGGGCCTCTCACTGTCGCGGCCTCTCCCATTGCAGAGCACAGGCTCCAGACGCACAGGCTCAGTAGTTGTGGCTCACGGGCTTAGCTGCTCCACGGCATGTGGGATCTTCCCAGACCACGGCTCGAACCCGTGTCCCCCGCATTGGCACACAGATTCCCAACCACTGCGCCACCAGGGAAGCCCAGTTAGATTGTTTATTTGAGATTTTTCTTCTTTTTAAAAAATATTTATTTATTTATTTTTGGCTGCTTTGGTTCATTGTTGCTGTGCACGTCTTTCTCTAGTTGCAGTGAGCAGGGGCTACTCTTTGGTGCAGTGCACGGGCTTCCCACTGTGGTGGCTCCTCTTGTTGCAGAGCACGGGCTCTAGGCACGTGGGCTTCACTAGTTGTGGCTTGCGGGCTCTAGAGTGCAGGCTCAGTAGTTGTGGCGCATGGGCTTAGTTGCTCTGCGGCATGTGGGATCTTCCCAGGCCAGGGCTCGAACCTGTGTCCCCTGCATCGGCAGGCGGACTCTCAACCACTGTGCCACCAGGGAAGCCCTTAACAGTCTTTATTTTAAAGTCTATTTTATCTGATACGAGTATTGCTACTCCAGCTTTCTTTTGACTTCCATTTGCATGTAATATCTTTTTCCATCCCTTCACTTTCAGTCTGTATGTGTCCCTAGGTCTGAAGTGGGTCTCTTGTAGACAGCATATATATGGGTCTTGTTTTTGTGTCCATTCAGCCAGTCTGTGTCTTTTGGTTGGGGCATTTAACCCATTTACATTCAAGGTTATTATCAGTATGTATGTTCCTATTACCATTTTCTTTATTGTTTTGGGTTTGTTTTTGTGGGTTTTCTTCTTCTCTTGTGTTTCCTGCGTAGAGAAGTTCTTTTAGCATTTGTTGTAAAGCTGGTTTGGTGGTGCTGAATTCTCTTAGCTTTTGTTTATCTGAAAAGCTTTTGACTTCTCCATCGAATCTGAATGGGATCCTTGCTGGGTAGAGTAATCTTGGTTGTAGATTTTTCTCTTTCATCACTTTAAGTATATCCTGCCACTCCCTTCTGGCCTGCAGAGTTTCCACTGAAAAATCAGCTGATAACCTTATGGGGATTCCTTTGTATATTATTTTTTGTTTTTCCCTTGCTGCTTTTAGTATTTTTTCTTTGAATTTAATTTCTGTTAGTTTGATTAATGTGTCCTGGTGTGTTTTTCCTAGGATTTATCCTGTATGGGACTCTCTGTGCTTCCTGGATTTGGGTGACTATTTCCTTTCCCATGTTAGGGAAATTTTCCACTATAATCTCTTCAAGTATTTTCTCAGACCCTTTCTTTTCTCTTCTTCTGGGAACCTGATAATTCGAATGTTGGTACATTTAGTGTTGTCCCAGATGTCTCTGATATTGTCTTCAATTCTTTTCATTCTTTTTTCTGTATTCTGTTTCTCAGCAGTTACTTCCACCACTTTGTCTTCCAGTTCACTTATTCTTTCTTCTGCCTCTGTTATTCTGTTATTGATTCCATCTAGTGTAGTTTTCATTTCAGTTATTGTGTTGTTCATCTCTGTTTGTTTGTTCTTTAGTTCTTCTAGATCTTTGGTAAACATTTCTTGTATATTCTCAATCCAGGTTTCCATTCTATTTCTGAGATTCTGGATCATCTTTACTACCATTACTCTGAATTCTTTTTCAGGTAGACTGCCTATTTCCTCTTCATTTATTTGATCTTGTAGGTTTTTATCTTGCTCCTTCATCTGTGACATATATTTTTGCCATCTCATTTTTTTCTTTTTTTTAATGAGTGGGACTGTGTTCCTGTCTTACTGGTTGTTTGGCCTGAGGCTTCCAACATTGGAGTCTGTAGGCTATTGGGTAGAGCTGTCTTGGTGCTGAGATGACAAACCCTGTGAGACCTCACTCAAATGAATATTCCCTGGGGTCTGAGGTTCTCTGTTCGTCCAGTGGTTTGGACTTGGACCTCCCACTGCAGGAGCATCCCCCCAACGCTGGGCTTGTGAATCAAGATCCTGCAAGCCCCGGGCTTCCCTGGTGGCGCAGTGGTTGAGAGTCCACCTGCCGATGCAGGGGACATGGGTTTGTGCCCCGGTCTGGGAGGATCCCACGTGCCACGGAGCGGCTGGGCCTGTGAGCCATGGCCACTGGGCCTGCGTGTCCAGAGCCTCTGCTCCGCGACGGGAGAGGCCCGTGTACCGCAAAAAAAAAAAAAAAAAGATCCTGCAAGCCCCGTGGGGAGGCAAAAAAAAAAACAAAGAAAAAGAAAAATAACAAAGCAAAAAATAAAATTAGACTAGGAAACTAATAGGTATGTTAGAAAGAATGTAAAAATTAAAAAACAGATAAATCAACAACTGGAAGGTTCATCAGTACCACAGTAGTAAAAAAGAGGAGGAGGGAAAGAAAAAAAAAAGTGTGGGGGGGAGGAAAGGCCTTGGATGTGCAGAGCGGGGCCTAAGCAAGGGTGAGGTTTGGGCGGTGGGCAGGGCCAGTACTCAAAAGGCTGGAAAAGGCCCTCGGGGCTGTGGGGGGTGGGACTTAGGCTCAAGGAACAGAAGGGGCCCAGGGTGCCCCCCACCTAGGTCTCAGAGAGAAGGGGACCTCACCTGGGAGTCCAGCAGACTTCCTGGACTCAAGTGGGCAGGGCAATCACCCTCCACTCCTCTCCTGCCTGCGTCCTGATCTCCCTGTCCTCCCTCCTATGACCCCAAGGACCCACGCAGCCTGGAGGCAGCTTGGAGGGCAGGGGACCAGCCTGGGAGCTCGGCAGGCTCCCCATGCCCAAATGGGTGGGGTTAACACCCTCCGCTCCTCTCCTGCTCCTCCCTCAGGGCCCCTCCCGCCTGCCTGTCCTGATCTCTCCAGCCTCAGGGGCGCTGATCTTGCCTGGCCTCCACTTATGTTCTACCGGTTCACTTTGGGGTTCCTCCCATCTCCTTGGGGGTCAGAGTCCCCCACCAGCGCCCGGCAGCCACCCTAGTTGTGGGGAGATGCTAACTCTGCGTCTTCCCACACTGCCATCTTGACTCCTCCCTCATAGGAACATTAATTAATTAATTAATTTATTTATGGCTGCATTGGGTCCTTGTTGCTGCACCAGCTTTCTCTAGTTGCAGTGAGCGGGGGCTACTCTTCGTTGTGGTATGTGTGCTTCTCATTGCGGTGGCTTCTCGTTGCAGAGCACAGGCTCTAGGCGTGCAGGCTTCAGTAGTTGTGGCACATTGGCTCAGTAGTTGTGGCTTACGGGCTCTAGATCTCAGAAGCTGTGGCACATGGGCTTAGCTGCTCCGCCGCTAAGTGGGATCTTCCCAGACCAGGGATCAAACCCATGTCCCCTGTGTTGCCAGGCGGATTCTTAACCACTGCGCCACCAGGGAAGTCCCCAGACGTAGGTTTAACAGGTTGCCTGAGAGGGTCAGGGCCAAAGCCAAGGACTGGAGAAATGAGGCCAGTGGGGATGTGGTGGCTCTGTCTGGGGGGCCAGTGCAGCAGCAAGAAGCGCCAGGGTCTGGGGTGGCCAGGAGGGTGTGAGTGGAAGGGCACAGCCAGCTCTGTCAGTGCTGCTAAGAGATCAAAGATGAGGGCAGAGAGGTGACCTTTGGCCACAGGGAGGTGGAGGGGCTCCTGATGGGGCCCAGTCCTGTTCACCAGGAATGATGAGACGAGGTCCATCCCAGGGGCCAGTCGAATAGAGACCCCGGCTCAGCTGGCAAGAGAAGGGGGACCCCGAGGACCCCTGCATGGGCAGCGTGCCCATCCGAGGCGGCCCTCCCCGCTCTGCCCCATCTGTGGGTGGAAGGGTGATGCACAGAGTGGTGACTGGCCTCAGCTGCCCAAGGTTGGGGAGCTTGTCCCATTGAGAGCCGAGGCTGGGCCCTCGGGGCACACACAGATGCTGGCATGCCTGATGCCCCACCTGGGGCAGGTTGGGGGGCCAGGGGCCCAGCCCAGACTGATCAGAGCTACTCCAGGCTGCTGACGCCAGGACGAGGCAAACAAAGCCATTACCAGGTAATGAACTCATTACTGAGGTCAGGCAAGGTCAACACCGGGTAATGAGTTGCCCCCCACAGAGCCACCTGACCCAGAACAGTTCCCAGGGAACGCCTGGGTAGCTAGAGCCACCAGGAGGCCATGGCACAGTTCCAGGGCCTGATGGGCAGGGAGTGTTCAGGGGCAAGGTGTGCCCGAGTCCAGCGCCCACAGGAAGCCCCGTTCCAGCACTAGGATCCAGAGTGAGTCACTTCCCCTCTCTGACCCTGTCTTTAAAGGAGGGACCTCAGGACTCAGGCCTCCCCTGGCCACTGCACGCCCTCCTGCCTCTGTCGCCTCTGCGCCCTCACCATCTCCTGGCCAGCAGAGACTCGTCCTGGGCTCTGACAGGGGTGGGAGTGGGGTGGGGAGAGACAGGCGAGGCCACAGGGACCACCAGTGGCCCGTGAGGCAGGATGAAGCTGCCCAGAACTGTGCTGAGCGATGGCTTGAGCCAGACCTGCCGGCTTAGTCCACCGAGGTCCCACAACATGGCCTGCACTCTGGGGGCCTAAGGGCACCATAGCCTTCCCTTCCCTACAGCCCAGGGCCCGCGGTCCAGGCCCCCGCCAAGACGGCTTGCTCACCCTCCAAAGGCCCAGCCAGTCTGGCCAGAGGGAGAGCACAGCCCCTACCCTAGAGCCCCGGGCCACACCGCCCCTTCCAGGACCAGCTCCAAAACTAAACCCCATCCCACCCGGTGGGTGGCCTGCACAGAGGTCCTGTCCCCCTTGGGCCCTTGCCTGGTGTGTCACCCACCCCCAACACAGGCCCTCAGATCCCGCCGGCTTCAGGACTGCTACCTGCCTCGCCATATCCCCCGCTTTGCCAAGAACCTGGTGGGGCTTCAACTGCAGAAGACAAAGACCTCTGTGCCCTCAGCACCCACACCCCCTCTACCTCATGCGGTTGGGGACCTGGGGACCTGCATTACCAGATGCTCCCGTGAGGACTGTGAGGCTGCAGTCACATGGCTGCTCCCTACCCACCCCCCAAGGCCACCAGAACTCCTCCAACATGCAATGCCGTCTTGGCTTCCGACTGCCCTCAGGCTCTGGGAAAGAAAACCTCCCGCCTAGGTGACTGCCAGGGTTTAATTGCAACAGACTGCAAGGGTGACCACAGGGAAGTCACAGGGAGTGACCACCCCCTTCTCTGGGCAGAGGCTGAGCCCAGGGCGGTCTCTCCTCCCTGAGTTAATGAGCAGCTACTTGCCCACCCTGCCTGGTGGGAGGGCTGGCCTGAAGGCACAGAGCCCGGCTGGGGACAGCCCGGGGGGGTCGGTGGCTTCCCACAGAAACGGCTGGCCTGGCCCCTGGCACACAGAGAGGGATGGGATTGCGGAGGAGCTGGGCCTGTCAGCCCCCCCATACAGGGAGCCCCCTGGCAGGCTGGCTCCAGGGCTGTGAGGAGCTTCTGGGAGGACCTAGAAAGCAGGCCTGTGTGCAGCCCCCCACCCAGCAGCTCTGTCCCCTGAAGGGACAACAGCTATTTGGCTCTGACCAGCCAGCTCCGGCCAGGGCACTCCAACCTGGCTCCGCACCGCAGGCCTCACCTGCGCCCTGGCTTCACTGATGAACATGTGGCCAGGGTCACCACACCTTGCTTCCTGATCCTCACTGAATTTGACCTCTGGGGATCAGTCGTGCTGACCACCCCTGCCTGTTCGCCCCAACCAACACATCTGCAACTCCCCTCAGGACCCATGGGGTCCCCAGGGCCTCCCTCTCAGTCTGTCTCTGCTCCTATCACACCCCCTCCTTTGGCCTCTGTTTTCCCCAGGCCCAGGCTGCCTGGGCAGCCCACTCTAGGCCCTCCTGGCTCTCACATCCCTAACTGCTGGTCAGCAAATCTGGAGTCCCTCCCACATCTGCTCCCACCCTCTCGGCCTCCCTGCCGTCCCCTCCTGGGGACCTGAGGGCCTCCTGCGTTTCACAGGTAAGGCTCAGAGAGGGCAGAGCCCTCAGGTCACACAGCCGGGCTCCAGCAGGCCTGGAGAGGAATGCAGGGCTCTTGTGTCAGTCGTACTTTAACTATGGAGGGGAGGGTGGTGGCAGGTATGGTTAACAAGGCTCTAGGGAGCAGCAGAGCCACAGGCTGGAGGTCCTGAGGAGCCAGGTGACTCAGCAGGAATGGAGGGTCAGAGGGGTTGACAGAGCACCAAATTCTCCCATCTCCCTGCACCTTCCAGAGCAACAGGCTCCAATGAATGAATGAACCGAGGGGATCCAGGCCTTTTCACAGTGGCCTGGGGCCAAGGCTGCCCAAGAACAGGGTCGATGGCACGCCTAATCTCACACACACACGCACACATGGGCACAGAGCTGCAGAGAGGGTAGGCCCCGGTGGGCCCTGGGGACACAGGCTCCAGTGGCTGTCTTGCCATCTCCCCTCCCAGCCCAGCCTGGATCCACACCAGGCCCTCCCTCCCCACAATTTGCTGGGGAGGCCCCAGGGCACCCAGAGTCCTAACTAGCCCCTCGGGTGCCGTGAGCACAACATGTTGGCAGGGGATACTGCCTTCCAGAGAGGCCCACAGCACACTGCCCACGGCTCTGTGATGGGCACGGGCGGCAGTGCGTGTGGCAAGGCACCAGGGTGAGAATGAATGGGGTGCAGTGGTAAGGTGGGAGGGACAGGAAAGCCAGCAGGGATGGCCGTGAGGGCCTTGAATGCCAGGCAAAGGAGGTGCACAGCTGGCCAGGGGTGGGGTGGCCCCACCCGGGACTCTCAGCCCCAGATTCATTCACCCAAGGACTTCATCCAACATCCAACCCGCTCAGCAC
The DNA here is from genome assembly GCF_003676395.1 of Aethalodelphis obliquidens. Taxonomy (NCBI): domain Eukaryota; kingdom Metazoa; phylum Chordata; class Mammalia; order Artiodactyla; family Delphinidae; genus Aethalodelphis; species Aethalodelphis obliquidens. The sequence goes on from NW_020838007.1 coordinate 1,810,212, forward strand.
CACTGGGCCCGTACTCGGGATCCTACTGTGGATGGAGGTGGACAGAGAACAGAGCCATTTAATCATGATTGGGAGGGTGCTGCGGGGGAGGGGCCTGAGTTCCCTGGTAGGGGGTGAGATGGTCAAGGAAGGCTGCCCCGAAGAAGTGGGATGAGTGGGAGCAGCCAGTCGAGGGGGGAGCAGGGGGCACATTCAAGGCCAGACAAACAGCCTAGGCAAAGGCTTAGGGGGTGAAGACGGTCACTGGGTTAGAGGAGGAAGAGGACAGGGCCAGTGCATAGACAGCAGTGAGGGATGGGCTGGACCTCCAGCAGCCTCCTGAAGGCAGGGGTCCAGCAGAGAGCAATGGGGATCTTGAATTCAGGGGCAGAAGTGCATGTTGTGTGTGGGCTGTAGGGGAGCAGTGCAGAGATAGCAGCCTGGACTGTGGTATGGGAGGAGGTGGCCCCAGCCAGTGAGGAGAGCTTCAGGCAGTGACCACACCTGCCGTCCCCTGACTGTGATGGGGACTGTGGCTTTGAGCAGAGTATGTGAGCTCGGTTCCCCACTTGGGGTTGAGCGCTTCCACGTCCCCATCACCTCTGCCTAGAAGCCTGTTCAAGCCCCTTGTTGGGACCCACTGACAGCGCAGCACCACGGGCAAGTCCTGCACACTCAAGCCTTTGGCGTCGTTCCCCCGGTTCCTCGGGGCCCCATTCGCCCAGGTTTCAGCCCTGCGGGGGCTCCGCGGGCCCCTGGCCAGATTCCCCGAGGCTTTGGTCGTTCCCACAGCCGTCCTGGAGGCCCTCTCCACGAAGCGTCTCCCGGGCCCCATTGATCGCTAGGCTATGGGCTGGGGCTCCGGCCCGGCCGGGCTCTGGAGGCGGCGGTGGAGGCAGCGGCGGCGCGGATGGCGGCAGAGCCCCGGCGCCCGTGGGCCCAGGCGCGCAGCGCGTACGGTGCCAGCGAGGCGCTGCGGCGCGCGGTGGGCCGCCAGCCGGATCCCGGGCCGCAGCCCCACAGGCCGAGCCCCAACGAAGCCCGCGCCCCAGGCCGCCTGGCGCGCCTGCGGTGCCAGTTCCGGGCTGAGGTGGCGGCGCGGGCCAACGCGCCCCGACTGCCACGGCTGGTGGACCGCGCGGGGGCCACGGAGCCCGAGAAGGCGCGCAGCCGCGGCTCCGTGTGCTCCGGGTGCGGGGAGCCGCGCGGCGGGGCCACCTACCCGGCGGGCGTCCTGGAGGTGAGCGAGCGGCAGCTGCAGGAGGGCCTGGCAGCCGTGCGCGCCGAGTTGGGCGGGCGCGGGGCTTGAGGCGCTGCGCGCGGAGCTGCGGGCCGAGCTGGACGCCCTGCGCGCGCTGCTGCCGCCTCCGCCGCCCGCCCCCCGCGAGCCCCGCGGCCTCCGCGGCCTGGCCCTGCTGCGGGCGCTGGGCACCGTGAACGCGCTGGCCACGAGCGCGAGACCCACCGACAACGCCTCGGACAGCCCGGCCGACGGCGGCGCTAGCCGGGCCCCGGCCCGGAAGAACCTCAAGAAGACGCCGCCGGGGACCCCACAGGGCAGCGGGGATTAAGCACAGGGGGAGGGAGCCCGGGGCGAGGACCTGGCGCGCCGCCGCCGGCCGCGGGGCTTTGCTACCTGGGACCGGCCAGGTGGCTCCTGGAGCGGGGCTTGGAGCGAGAAGGGTCCTCCGACGCCGCTGGCTAGCGCTCTGTTATCGGAAGGGGCTGGGGAGAACGGCTGGCTACGCGCAGCTGGAGCCGGAGTCCCGGCGGGGTAAGGCTCGGGCCAGGGGTATGTCCCCTTCCGGCAGTGAGCGCAGCGGGAGAGCCCAAGGTCTCCTCTGTCTGGGGGAGGTGGTTGCAAGTGTATTTTCTTGAAGGGTCTCAAGGGAGGAGGTCGGACCTTCATGCACTGGGGTGGAGAGTGTGACCCACACACCAAGTGACAGACACCGGGGACACGTGGGCTGCTGGGACACTGTCACCTGGACACAGGTTCACTCAGGACAGTGTCACTTGGATGTAAGAGCACATTCTACCGTGGGCCCTGGACAGCAGCCTAACTCTAGCCAGCTTCACTCCCCTGACAGTCGGGCCCACCCTCTACTGGACAGCGTTGCCTGGACAGAGCGCATCTGGTCAGTGCCCCCTGGACTCTCAGCTTTGCTTTGACAGTGACACGAAAGCCACTTACCTTAAGTAGCGTCACGGCAGGCAGTCACCCGACAGCAGTGTCTCTCCAGTGTCAACCTACATCAGACTCCACAGCCCATCTTCCCAGAGTGTCGCCTGGGTCGGGTCTCACCTGTTACAGACAGCCCTTCACTCACTGTCCCTGTCACCAGGACCCACCGCTCTGTGCTGCAGAGCTGGGATCCAGCAGCTTCTCACCTCCTGGCCTCTGGAATGGCAGCTGGAGGCATCACTAAACCACACAGTGTCTGGGGTGGTCAGCCAGCTCGTTTGTAAAATAAAATAGTAATTTTAGGCTTTAGCAGGTGGAGTTTCTCCTTCTATCTCATCGGGGGATTCAGGCATAACGTGTAGGATGGGCGTGGGGGTGCCTTCTCCCCGAGAGGGATCTGGGGAGGTCTGGGGTTCTGGATGGGGTCTGGGACTGGCTGTGGTGGAGTCGGGAAGGGTGGCACAGGAGGCCTCCGTAGGAGCTGCGGTGCGCCCAGGCCGCCCCCCCTCCTCCCAGCCATAGGAGGCCAAGGTCACTCTGTGAGTCGTTTATTGCAGGAAGGTGGCCGTGTCTACATCCTAGGGCCCCTGCCAGAGCCACAGGCTGAGCCCCAGGCCCAGGAGAGCCCCGTGCCTCGGGCCGGGGTGGGGGCTGCCGCGCGGACCGAGGCGCTGGGGGAAGCTACAACCCTGCGTACACAGAGAGGCTGCTGCGGCCGGAAGTTCTCCGTGAGAGGTGCGGGGCGGGAGCCGGGGAGCCTGGCCTGGGCCACGATCCGGAACTGGACCACCTGAGGGTGTGGGGCGGAGGCGGTCACGGCGCGGCGCACGGGAGGGCGGGGCGGCTGGGGGGGTGGCGCGGGCTGTACCTGCGCGCGCCCGATGGGGACCGTGTCCTCGAAGACCGTCCAGAGCTCCACGGGCTCGCAGCACCGCGTGGTCAGCGACCCCGCGTAGCGGTAGAAGCGCGAGAGGCCAGAGGCGCCCAGCAGCAGCGAGGCCAGCGGGAAGGCGGACGCCAGGTTCACGGAGGCCCCTGGGAGAGAGACGGCGGCGGGTTGGAACCAATTTCCCGGTGTCCTGCCGCCCCGCCCCCGCCGCGGGGAACCGCGTCCCTCACCGCGCGCAGACACGTTCTTCAGGCCCGACAGACGGCCGAGCGTTGTCAGAGTCCTGATCCTCGGAAGGGGGCTCCAAGTGAGAGGGGCTCGAGCGAGGGTCTTAAAAGGGGGGAACACTGAGGGGGGTGTAGGGGAGACTAAGTGGGAAGAGAGGTGAAGGGGGTTTGCTGGGGGGAGGGCCACCCCCATTGACCCTGCAGGTCCACGACTTCTCACTGGCCAAACTCCCTCACAGAACCCGTTCATCCTATAAAGCCTCTAGGGGCCCCAATGCCCACCCAAGATTACACAGGCCACCTGTCCCCTCTACAGACCCTCATGGACCCCCTTTCTTGAAAGCAGGCTGTCACATAGCAGCCCCCCTCCCTGCAGGAGGCACACGGCCCCTCCCTCACCGTCAAGAGCACGGCCAGCACTGCCAGACCATCAGGGTGACCTCGGGCTTCCCCTATGCTCTGGTACCGGGTGTTCATATGGACCACGTGCATCTGAGGAGACACAGACTACGGGAGGTACCCAGCTACTCCCACCAGGCTGCCCTGGCCTCCATGGGGCACTCCCACCACCCCTCCCCACGACCAGGCCCACCTCCATGGGGCGGTGCTGCCTGTCCAGGCTGTGCTCTGAGCCTGCTCGCCCGGGGACCCCGCCAGTGGAACTGCAGCTGCAGGGCATGCTAGGCTGGTGGTGGCAGCCTGGCGCCCTGCATCTCCAGCAGGCTCTGCGGGCCAGTGTCCGTGCGGAGCACTGAGGGGGAAGGAACAAATGACACCCTCTCTTCCCCCCCTCAGCTGCCCTCGTGCCATTAGGGCACAAGGTGCGAGTAAAGGTACCCCCTCAGGCCAGTCTGCGCCCTGGCTGGGCCTCTTTGGAACTATGACACCCTGGGTGTCCAGGCTCCTCTGCTGGCCGTCCAAGTGGGGCTCCACAGACTGCAGTGGAAACCCCTGACCCTGCACGGAGGGGAGAAGGCAGCCTCCCGTGGCGGGGGTCCTGATCCACCTCAGCTATGGGATTGTTGGGGGTTGACTCCAGGAGTTCTGACCTCTGGGTACGCCCTGACTTCTGGTCCTCAGGGACAATGGCTGATTGCTACTGGTAGGGGGTTCCTGGCACCTCTATGTGGGGGTTCCAGACCTCCATTGGGGGATGTCTTGACCACTGTGTGTGGAGCTTCCTGTGCCATTTATGGAGATTTTGATTTCTGTGGGGGTGTTCCCATCCTTATGTAGAAGCTCTTAATCCATCTGTAGGGGTTCCTGACCCTTGTGGGGGGGTCCTTGGTCTCTGTAGGGTGTCTCATCTCCTGTGTGGGGATCCTGATCCTTGTGCAGGGGGTTGCTGTCCCTGTCTGTGGGAGGGGGAGCCTGACCCAGGGTGCTGACCTGTATGACCATGATTCTCCAGTGTCCACGGGCCTGGAGGTGCTGAGTCATAGCCTTGGAAGATGAAGGGTCCAAGGGTGGGGTCCCGCTGGACCCAGTGAAGGTCGATGTTTATGGGGGACTGGCCTGGGCCCCCACAGGTTGGGGCCATCTCCTTCCAGTGGGTGGGGTCTGGGGGAACAGGTCTAGGTCTCTTGGGGGGCTGAGACATGGGGGTGCACAAAGGTGGCCCTCCCCCCCCACACACACCCAGGGAAGAGCACCCACCTGACAGGTCACAACTGCCACCCTCCCAAACCTGGCCTGGACATAGTGTTTGCAACACCATCACAGGTACAGCCCCTGCAGGCAGCTGCTCCACAGGGAAGGGGCCTGGGAAAGTCTCCTGGCACCCGGCCACATGCCAACTTTGGGGACCTCCACGACCTGCTCACATGTGGGCTGGCCACATGGCACACTTATGGGTCCCGCTTGATGTGAGCAGCTTGGCACACACAGGACTGGAGAGCACAGCAGCCACAGATCCGGACACACACAGAAGGGGACAGTCATACACACACTGCGGGCTCCCAATCGCTGCGACCCAGGACTACAGACAGAAAACCCGCAGAGACCACAGAAGTGCAGTGGACACAGGACACAGACCAATGCCACACAGCCTCACACAACACTCTGTCCTCACCACAATTTGGGTCCTGGGAGTCGTAGCACCAGGCACCTGCAGACGGTGGGAGGGGACTGGGCTGATGCAGGCCATCTGGGCCCTGAGCACCATCCCAGCCGGGGTCCAAGGGTGGGAGCACAGGGCTTTGGCCAGTGGATGCCAGGCAGACCCTATTCTCCTGTCGCCCCAATTCCAACCTCTCCTCCCCAAAAGTCGCACCCCCCCAACTAGGGGCAGGGCCTAAAGCGGAGAAGAGGGAGCGTCCGGGGAGGGTAAGGCAGAGCAGAAAGGCAGGGTCCTGTGTTCACCCTCCGAGTCGGCGCGCACCACCAGCGGCACGTCGAGGAAGGCGAGCACCAAGCCCAGGGACCGCATGGTGCAGCAGTAAGTGGCGGAGGACGCGGGCCGAGGAAACCAGCGAGGGCGGCGAATTTACCAGCGGGGTGAGTTAGGGGCGTGGCTGAGTCCTGGGGGCTCCAGGCGCGGGGAGCGTCGGAGGGGCGGCGCCTCCAGTGGGGAGACAGCTGGAGCTCGCCAGGAACTCGCTCTGATCTCGGGGCAGGGACGGCTGCCAGCAACAAACGCCGGCGTCGAGACAAGCTGCACGCTTTCACGGACTCCCCCACACCCCAACTATTCCTGGGTGGGGGGATGCTATTATTATGCCCATTTACAGACGAGGAAATGGAGTCTGGAGACCAGAAGTGACATGGCAAGGCCACCAGAAAGGACGAAGTTCGAGGGAAATGGCACCTTGGATTCCAGTGCCTTGACTTGGGGGCCTGGAGTGGGGAGGACGACCCAAGACCACAGCCTCTCTCCTACCAGCGCACCCCTGCGGACCAAAGGGTCTGGGAAGCCACTGCTTCCTCCGCTCCGCCCCGCCCCGGTGGGACCCCGGCTTCCGCAGCAGTTTCGGAGGTCCCGGCGCCCAGCGGACCCCAGGCTGTGGCCCGAGCCCCAGTCGCTCTCTTGGAAAGCGGGGTTCCGATTTCCCCGCCCCGCGAGTGGCCAGGAGAGACGACGACGCACCGGAATGCGCTCGGCGGGCGCGCCTTCCCAAGCGCGAGGGCCGCGCCCCAACCTCCCACCCCCGACCAAGGCGCTGTCCGCGGTGCTGCCCGGACCGCCCGCCGCCCCGCAGGCGTTCAGGCCCGAGGGCCGCCTCCCCAAGGCCCCAGGGGCCGCACCAGTGCCTTTCCTAAACCAACCCCTTGCCCGCCCAGCACGAGGACCCACCCGAGGCTGAGTCCCCTGGGCGCCCTCTTTCCTCACATCAGGAACTGAGAAATTATTGAAAAGACCACGGTCAGAGAACGGAAGAGATAGGTGTCTCAGAACGCCACGCCTGCCCTGGCTTCCAGAGGTGGCCCAACTCCTCCACACAGCCACCTCTGCACCTGTCCCTCGGCCCCAACTTGGCTGGAACCTCCTGCTCCAGCTGGGGCCGCACCGAGGACGGACCACACTTCTTCCAGAACACAAATTTATTTGGCATTCGGATGAAACGGTTCTCACAGCATCTTAAGAATTAGTGCCAGCCCAACCAAAATAAACCCAAACTAAAAACCCTTAGTGAAAGGAAAACATAAACAGGCCTTGAGACAACGGCCTATAGACACCCACCCCCACCAAGCAGGTCAGCAGCTCTCACAGGAGCACAAGACTCTCAGCCAGGGCTGGTTGGGATTCGTCTGACCACGGAGCACAACCAGATCTCATGACGGTTGGCCTAGGCAGAAGGCCGACCCAACCTCTCCCCTTACTCCCCCACCCCCATCCCCAGTGGAGCTCAGCCCCTGGGGCACTAGCTCCTGGGGACACTGCCGGTAGCAGGCAAGGCCTGAAACAGTGCTGCACGTGGGCTGAGCAACCCTGGAGCCCTGGCCTGTCCAGAAGCAGGCCCCCATCTGTGGCCCCCACAGCCTGCTCTGGGCCACCCCCTTAGTGACTCCCACATGCCCAACTGGCCCAGCAGTCCTTCAGTCCCCAATCCCACACATCTAGTGCCAGACACCCTGCCCTGTACACACGGGTCTGAGGCCTGGGCCAGAGACATGGGGGTTGGGAGGGACCCTGAGCTGTTGGGGGCAGGATCCTCTGGGGCTCCACGGGGGAGCCCACTCCAAAGCAGGAGTGCTCAGGACCCTCACCTAGCACCAACAAGGCCTGTGACAGCTGCTCAGTGCCCAGAACACAGTGGAGGCAGGACACACGTTCTGCTTTGTCTTCAGCAGCCAGTGCAGCCACTCTCCAGTCCCAGTCCTTGGCAGGGGAAGTGCAGGCCTGCTCAGCACGCAGCCTGCCCGCGTGGGGCTGCCTGCAGCACTCTGGCTCCTGTGGGCCAAACCCCGGTCTGTGGGCAACTTGAGAAGCTCATGCTGCCCCGGGAAGAACAAAACGGTCCCCAACGGGAGACTGTGAGAACGTGTCCAGAAATGGACTGTGCCAGCGAGGCCTGTCACCACAGAGCACCCACTTCAAGCCATCCCCCGCTCACTGCTGGTCTAGGAGGGCACGAGGGGCCAGGGAAGGGCTCCCTGCTCTCAGCTGAGGGCCACGCCTTGGGGCCGCCCAGCACGCCATGGCTGGCCCTGGAAAGGGGGGCCCCAGGCCTGAGTCCCCGTGTACCGCCACCACCTGCAAACACTTAAACACATACACACACATACGCACACAGATACACATGCACACAACAAAGAAAAGATCCAGACATTCAACGTAGAAAAGATATGAATGTGCTAAAAATCGCACAAAACCCGCTTAACCTCCGAACCTCAGAAATGCTAAAAACCCCATGTCAGGAGACAAGACCACTGCCCAGAAACAGGCAACAGTGACCCTCAGTCAAAGGCCCCGCAGGGTAAGACACCCAGCACCTTGCTGCTGGGGACAGGAAGGTGGCATGCGGCCACTGGGCACGTGGCTCCAGTGGTGGCGGTGGTGGGCAGGAAGTGGACTTCTGGGAGATGGACAGCCCAGGATGTGAATTTCAGCCATCCCTCCCCCCAAAGACACAATCCTTATGGCACAAACAAGGTGGGGTGGGGGCAGGCCAGGTCCAGGGGCAAATTCAGCAGGAGTGGGGGCTCCAGAGGGCAGCAGCCAGGAGCCAGCCCCAGTGGAGGATCCAGGGCCAGGACACTCATGCGTGACTAAAGGCCCCAGCCCGACCCCAGAGCTGCCCAGGGCGGGCCACGCATTGTGTTGCCGGGGAGAGAATGGTTGGGGTGGGGCCCAGACCTCCTGGTGTGCAACTGAGCTTCACGGAGCCCAGCTGGAAAGACAGTACAGAGTCCAGCCTCCTTCCCAGCTGCCCTCCTCAGGGCCTTGGGCACCTCGGGCACCAGGCCAGCCCCCAGCCCCCACAGCTGGATGTTCACAACTGGACCTGGGGGACCACCCCCAGAGCAGCCCTTGCGGCAACCTCCAAGGCCATCTGCCCCGACTGCACTGACAGTCCTCAGACACCCGCCACCCGGGCGCGCCTTCTCGAGCGGCGGCTAGCTAGGCGTGCGCGGCAGCCCGGGCTCCTCTGGAGGGCGCGTGGCAGCAAGCAAGTCCATCAGAGCTGGAGTGTCCAGCCCCACTAGAGCGTATGGCGCCTCCTTTGTTCCCTGCTCCTGACACGTGTGGTCTCACCAACTCTGTCATCCTTCTGCCGTTTAAAAAGAAAAAGACAGTGACCCAAAGCTACGCGTGTGTTTGAAGCCCCCAAAGACCCTCGGGCAGGTGCTGGCGCCCTGGGGGCTGGCGTGGTGTCTGTGTGCCCGCCGTCAGGGGTGTGGCTGTGCAGCTGGGTCCAGGCTCACTCAGGGGCCCCTCAAGTCTCCCAAGGGGATCAGCGTTTTTCTCGACGGCAAACAGGTGCTCCCTGCCCATTTGGGCCGCGGGCCCGCCGTCCTCTACACCACAGTATTGAGGGAACTTCGGCTGTGGCGGCCGCCCCCCGGCAGCGCCTCTGTGGCCAGGGCACTGCCACTCTGGGCGGGGTCAGGGGGCACGAGGAGGACACTGCTGCTGTCGGCTGAGTCTTCCAGTTCGGCCAGAGAGGCCCTGGGGGTGGGCAGGGGCTGCTCCAGGCGCCGGGGCACTGCACCCTCACCACCACCATCCCCTGTGGTCAGTTGGGCGGCCTCTGCTGGCTCAAAGGCGTCATCATCTGCGGGAGGAGATGGAGGTCAGCAGGGGGTGGTCCTGGCTCGGGGTATGCTCTTCCTGCTTGCCTGCTCCCACCAACACTGCCGGGCAGGCGAAAGCCTGCCCCACGGGGCTCCACCGTGCTCACCCCGCACCTTCTCCATGCAAGTGGGCTATGTGGGGCTGGAGCAGGGGTACAGCCGTGAGCAAAGCATGATGTGTGCGTAGGGGACACGCTTTGACTGAGTCAGCAGATCAAAGGGAGGGGAGGGGGAAACCCTCTCAGACTCTGGGGGTCCAGGCAGGGCTCACATGCATTAGACATGGGCTGGAACACGGGGGCAAGTGCAGGAGATGGACCAGAGCAGGCAGGCAGCCCGGCCAATTGTCTGGGGGTCTGCAGAACACCCTGGTCTGAGGGAGACCTGGTGGCAGCCCCTCCTTATTCCTGCAGGTGCTCTCTGAAAGCTCGGGGCTCAGGGACCCAGCACCGCCGCTCCCCTGGCCGACACCCCCAGCCCAGCAGTCCTGCCATCCTGCCCCGGGGAGCATTTGCTCCCCTGCAGCCTGGTCTACGGAGGCATCTGGAACTCGCACTCCCAGAAGCATCCCTCGTCCTACCCACCCTGGCCCCCTGGACAGCATATTGTGACAATCAGTGTCCCAAGGACAGAGGTCAAATCCAAGGCTTTCCTGCCGGTGCAGACCACAAAGGACGGGACTAACTGACGGGAACAGACCAAGAACACAGCAGTGCCAGCCTTGCAAAGCCCAGACTGCTGTGTTACGTGTGCATGTGTGTGTAACACACAGGGAATCAGGATGGGACACCTGCGTGCACACCAGGGACAGGGACAGGTCAGGCCATGGGCAGGACACCTGCTGTTCTTTCTGCTTCACCTGTGAGGAATGATTTTCCATAGTATCAGATGAACAACAGACTCAAGTGGCCGCTGGACAGGAGGGCATGCCGAGGGGGTGTCTCCTCAGCTCACCACACGTGCACCATGCCTGACAGCCCAGCGTCCGGGCACCCCACTCCCCACAGGGCCCTGCTGAGGGGGCCCCGAGGGGTGCTCACTAACAGGAGTTCTCGGGAGGGAGGCAGGGGCAGGGAGACCACTGCCAGTGGCCACCTGCGACCCTGGGAAGAGTGTGCCCACCCCAGACGGTGGGACCATCTTAAAGGGAAAACCAAAGCAAAAGCAGAAGGCCGGGCAGAAGTTGGGGGGCCACAGGGCCTTGGCCCGCATGCCAACTGGTTGTGACCCATGGCTCCCTTGCCCTGGGGGTCACCTGCAGGGTCGTAGAACATGCTGTCCGGGTTGATGGAGGCCTCGTAGGGTGGCGGCGGGTCATCGGGTTGGTCGATGTCCGGGTACTTGTACGCGGTGTAGGGAGGCGGAGGGTCATGGAAATGGAAAGTACCGCCTTCCCCATCGTCGGAGAGGTGCAGCGGTGTGAGGCCTGTGCCGAACCCATCTGGGCCATAATCAAAGCCAGGGATCCTTCGGCCGAGGTTGAAGTGGTGCACTGGGCGGTTGGAGAGAGAAACAAGCCCGGAGCCATCACTCCTGGGCTGGACCTGCCACGTCCAGGCCCAGGGCACCCCGCACTCCGACAGTCACACGCCTGTGCCCGGCTGCTACCTGCCATCCACACTGGGAGCCCCACCCACCCACCCACCAGCTCCGGCCCGCAGAACCCGGGCTCTCAGCGCATCTGGGCGTGACCCGCGACGGCCTCGGCGTGCTGCCCACCCTGCAGCTCCATCTCCAGGAGGGCTCACCGTGACGCGGGGCCTTCAGACCTGACACGTGTGCCCTCGGAGGCCCTGGGGCCCTAACACAGCAGCTGTGGTCCCTCGTCACCATGATCCTCAGCCCCCCTCCCCACAGGGACTGGGAAGCCTCCTGGCTTGCTCACTGAGACAAGGGGGAATCTCAGAAACTCTACGCAGGCACAAGCTGTGGCAGAGAACGTGGGCTGAGGAGGGTGGACCATGCTCCCTAAGCTGCCACCAGCCACGGGTGTCCAACGTCTTTAGCGGGCAGGCTGCCCCGGCAGGTGCCCACACACCCTGGGAGGCCAGGGCTGGCGCCCCTCCCACCACACTCGTGTGGCTCAGCCTGGGAGTGGGAGCAGGAGCAGGCAGGGCACAGCTGCCGGGCAGCCCTGTCTTCCTCCTCCCTGCCCTGGGACCGCCACCGAGCCACTGTGTGGGAGGCAGGGCTGGGCACTCACGGTTTGCTCCAATCAGGGACTCAATGCGCTCCCGGCGCCTCTGGCGCAGCCGATGGACCATGAAGAGCAGCAGTGACAGGATGAGGAAGGAGGACACGCAGCTCACAATCAGACGCATCCCACTGGCCATGGAGTCCAGCAGGCTGCTGCCGTCTGTGCGGACGGGGAGAGCTGCTCTCAGGAGGGGGGTTGGCCCCCCAGGCAGTGTACCTCCTGACCCCTCCTAGTGCCAGGCCCCGCACACAGCCACTGGGATGCCGCAGCCCGGCCTCAGCCCCTCCTGAAGGCTCTGTCGCTACCCCATTCCCCACCCGCCCCCATTGCTGGGGTTGAGCCCCGGAAGCCACTGGGGGCTGGACGGGGTGCTGAGCAGGACTGTGCATCCGGCCGCAGCACCCAGGTCCTCCCTGATGCAGGGGAGCTGAGGTCAGCAGGGCTGTGTCAGTGGCCTGAGTTCAGAGCTTGGCTTCAGTCCTACGGGGGGCCCAGAGCTCTCTGCCCCTCCCCTGCACCCAGCAGTGCTCACATGTGGAGGCTGGGGTCACCTGGACCCCACAGGTGATCTGGAGAGGATGCAGGTGCAGCTTCCCCTGGACCCCAGAGTCCCTGTTTACAGCCCCTGTCTACCCTCAGCCCTGTCAGTGTCTGTTCTGATTCTTTTTTTTTACCTTTTTATTTTATATTGGAGTACAGTTGATTAACAATGTTGTGTTAGTTTCAGGTGTACAGCACAGTGATTCAGTTAAACATACACGCATTGGCTATTCTGATTCCTGACCTCCCCACGCCCACCCTCCTGCCCACCCTCTCTGTGGGTGGGGAGCCTGGGGGCCACCGTCAGGGACTCAACTGCGCACTCACGGTCTCGTAGGATGGAGAGGGGTCACCCAGGGAGAAAGTGTTCACACGGGAACCCCGCCGCCAACTCACGCTCCTCTCCCCATCGGGTCATAGCACCCGCCCGAGTAAGGCTGGGCAGGGCCTGCTCTGGGCCAGCTCCGTGGTGGAGGCCCAGGGTCCCGCAGCAGCTTCCTTGGGGTGCCAGAGTCCGGCCTGCACCCAGATGTCTTGGGGCAGAAGCGGTGGGGGCCTAGGGCCTGGGCAGCAGCTCCGTGGTGAGCACCAACCCCGCCCCACCAGCCAAGCGTCCCAAAGTCCTCTGCTTGTGGAGGCTGCAGCTGCAGGGCGCTCTGCTAAGGGCCCTGTGCCTCTGACCACACGTGTCCAAGGGCCTCACCAGGGTGACTCTGCACCCCCGGGGACACTGGCAGCTTCTGGTGATACCTTTGGCGGTCCCCAACAGCAGGCGGGGGAGGCACTTCTGGCACCTGGTGGGCAGAGGCCGGGGATGCAACTCAACATCCCACTGGCCACTAGCTCAGGGTCTGACCTGACCTGCCCGGCACACACCAGGCTTGTTGGGCGCTGCTAGGAGAGGTGCTGGTGCAAGGCAGAGAGGGAGAGAATGGTGTCAGGCATTCCCAGGGCTCTCGCCTGCATGAGGTTGCCACTTCCGCCGAGTCACAGAATCGGAACCAGGGGGATCTGGGAACACCTGCCTCCAGACGCAGCGTGGAGGCCAGGGAGCTTCACTGGGCAGGAGTGACCCGAGCCATGGGAGCCTCTGTGTCCACTCCCACTTCTGCAACAGCCACATGGGCAAGTCCCCAACTGCCAGCCCTGAGGAGACACTTCACAGCCAACACAGGTGCCAACTGGATGGCCAGGCTCATACTGGCCCTCCTCCCATGGGGCCAGAAAGCTTCCCCCAAAGCTGCATTTACTGCTGACAACACTGGAGTAAGTGTGTGAAAGGAAACATCCTCTCATTAATTAGCTGCTGTTCTGATGCCGGTCTCAAGGGAACATTTCATCCCCGTCCGGGAGGAGGTCTGTCAGCCCACGGTGCTGCTGTTAATTGGCGGCCAGCTCAGAGACCCCAGGGTCGGGGGGTAACTAAAGCAGCGGGCCTCTGCAATGACTAATTCCTGCTCAGTCCTAAAATAAGCCCAAGGACACGGCCAAGGTCCCTGACCGTCATCCACGGTACTCACCAGGAAGAGGTACCAGCAGTCAGACATGAAGAAAAGAGTACTGTCCCAGGGGGCAGAGGCCAGCCAGGGGCCCCCGGGGGCCCTCAACATGTCAGGTCCCTCCATGGGGTCCGGACAGTGCCAGGCGGGGCTGCCTGCTGTGGTCCAGGCTGCAGGTCCCTGGCCAGCCCTGGGCCCCGACAGAAGACACATAATGCTGCAGCAGACACTGCTGAATGGAAGGGGCCCCGGAGGCCGCTGGCCTGACCATTGGTCTGATGCCTAAGCCTGCCCAGGCCTCCCCAGGCCACCACGAGGAGCTTGGCGCCCCACTGGGCTCGGTGCCAACGACAGCATCCAGTCTCTGTGGAGGAAGCAGGTGGAGCCGAAGCTCAGCAGGAATCGGAGGCGGGTGCCTGGTCCCTGATGCAGGCTCTGCTACCGGCTGGTGCACGGCCAGCACCTCACACCTCTCGGCCCCAAGCCCGGGCACCAGCGCAGGATGGAAGGAGAGGCCGTTGCTCAGCGTCGATTTGTTTCCTGAATGAGCTGAATGACCGTTGAACATCTTTTCAGGTGCTTGGCTGACTTCGTGCATCTGCTCTGGTCAAGTGTCATTTTAGAGCCTCTGCCCATTTTTTAACAGGGTGGTTTGTTCTCTTATTATTGAGTTTTGAGAGTTCTTTATATACTCTGAATACAAGACCTTTGTCCGATCTGTGTTTCTCTGTTGGTGGTTTATCTTTTCAATTCTTTAAGGGTCTTTCAACGAGCAGAAGTTTTCAATTTTGATGCAGTCTAAGTTATCAATGTTTCTTTTGTGGACCATGCTTTTGATCTAAAAATGTTGCATATTCCAAGGTTACAAAGATTTTTCTCCTGTTTTCTTTTAAAAGACTTAATTTTAAAAGAACATATGTTGGGGGGGAGGGATAAATTGGGAGATTGGGATTGACATACACACACTACTCTATATATAAAATAGATAACTAATAAGACGCTACTGTGTAGCACAGGGAACTCTACTCAATACTCTGTAATGGCCTATATGGGGAAAGAATCTAAAAAAAGAGTGGATATATGTATATGTCTAACTGATTCACTTCGCTGTACACCTGAAACTAAAGCATTGTAAATCAACTATATCCCAAAATTAAAAATAAAATAAAAGAACGTATGTTTTTTTCTAGAAATTTTATAATTTAAAGTTTTACATAGGTGTATGACCATTTTGCAAGAAGTGTAGTGTAAGGTTAATTTTTTTGTTTTGCTTATGGATGTCCAATTGTTCCAGCTCCATTTGTTGAAAGACTATCCTTTCTTCATTGAATTGTCTTTGTACCTCTGTTAAACAGCAGTTGACCACATAAGTGTAGACTATTTCTAGACTCTCTATTCTGTTCCACTGACCTATGTGTCTATTCTTGTGCTAAAAAATCACAGTTTTGATTACTATGACTATATAGTAAGTTTTATATCTGGTGCTATGAATCCTCCAACTTTGTTCTTTTTAAAAACCGGTTTGGCTATTCTAATTCCTTTGCCTTTCCACATAAATTTTAGAATCAACTTGTTAATGTCTATAAAAAAATCCTGCTGGAATTTTGGTTGGTACTGTATAGAATCTATAGATAATTTGGGGAGAATTAACCTTTTAGTGATATTGAGTCTTCTGATCCATGAACCTTTTATTTCATTTATGCCCTTGATTTCTTTCATCAGTGTCTTAACGATTTGTAGCATACAGACGGTGTGCATATTTTGTAAGATTTGTACCTAAGTATTTCATGGTTTTTGGTGCTACTAATAAATGGTACTTTTCTTAAAAATTTCAATTTCCAACTTTTTACAGGTAGTATATATAAACATAATGGATTTTTGCATATTGACCTTGTATCTGGAGACCTTGCTAAACTAAACACATTTATTAATTCTAGCAACATTCTTGTAGATCCTCTAGGATTTTCTACGCAGACAATCACATCATCTACAACAAGAAATGATTTCATTTCTTCCCTTCTGGTCTGGATGCCTTTTCTGACATTGCCCTTGACCTCCCATACAACCCCGAACATGGTGTGAGAGCAGACGTCCTAGCCTTGTTGAAGGAGATATTTTCCTGGTGTCTCTTTCCTTGGTGCAGTGTGGGCAGTTCCCAGAAGAGGATGCTTGGCCTGGGAGGCAGTCAGAAGGCTGCAGAAGCAAGGCCACAGTGTGGGGCAGGGTGAGGCCTTGACTGGGCTATTCTGGCTGCACTGGAGAGAGGCCTGTGGCAGCTCTGATCCTGCCCAGATGCCCTGAAGGCCGTGGTCTGCTGAAAAGTCCTCAGAGCTGGGTGGGCTCCACGGGCCATGCATGCCCACAGATGAGTCACGCTTGTATATGTTTGGTCATTCTTACAGAGCCTGGACAGAGAGTCAAGGCAGCAGAAGTCAACTCCTGAGAAACAGAACCAGGAATCCTGGTGAAGAGACTTGTGAAAGCCAGCATTTGACTCCCGTGGAAGGTGAGTAAGCTGGAGGCTGGAGTGATGTGGCTGGGGCGCAGGAGACCTGGCAGGCACCCAACTGGCTTGTCAGACATCTGCAGGCATGTGCCCTTCAGTAGCGGGTACCATCTACCCTGTGGGATGGGGAGGCCTGAGCGCACCCCAGCTCCATGTCCCCTGCTGGCTTCTCGCAAACATGGCCTCTGCATGCACCACAGCCAGCCACACAGGTTTGGGATACACGCCAGAGCACCCGGCCCGCCGAGCCTCAGCCAGCCTGACGCTGTCTGGCTTGCCCTGATGGCCCTGGGGAGCAGGACGGCTCTCGGTGTGTGGCCCTCACATGTGGCTCCAGCCTCCCTCCATAGGTCCTGCCCAAGCCGTCCGCTGTGGGGCCCACAAGCCCGTGTCGCTCACATTGAAATTCATGCTTCTGATTTACATTTCTCTTGAGGTCGTGAATTCACAGGGAGATGCCAGCTGCTCTGGCGTGGAGAACAATCAGGTGCGTGAGTTGCTGTGCTAAGGGCTGAAAGGACAGTCCCACCCGCTGCTCTTTTATCAGAAGTGGAAGGAGGAGGGTCACCCAGAGACCACATGGCCCCTGGCGTCCACCGTGAGTCACCACCGAGTGGGGAGGAGTTTTATGTCAAAACTGTGGGTAATATTTAATCTTTTTCTTAAAGATTCTAACAGTAAAGACTGATAATGGCAAGCAACAGAAACTGTCATCACCTTCCACGTCACCACACTCAGAAACAGGAAGAGCTCCAATGGGGACCACGACGGAAGCCAGTTCTGAGTGTAACCAGGAGAGAAGACAGGCCTACAGCCCTTGGTCACAGCTGCCATGTGAACACGCAGCCCCACGCAAGGCCGAGCTCGCCATCTCACCTGGGTCCAGGCACATGAACTTGCAGCACTCCTTAGGGTCCTTGCGGTACTGCTGGCAGCCCTGGGGCCGCTCGCACAGGGCAGCTACGCACATCTCGGGCTCCCCTCTGTGACAGGTGCAGCTCAGGCACGGATCGTCCCCTTTGGGGGTGAAGTAGAACCCTTCATCCACAACGTTGTCCTTGATGTCGACACATGTCTGACCTGCAATAGGAAGAGATATGTGGGTCACCAGCCAGAGGAGCCCTGACTCCCCACCCGGGCCTGGGCCAACATGACAGCAGAGGAGTTGGCAAGATGGACCTGAAGCACCCCCTTCCAGGGTGGTGGGTCTGCCCGTGGTCACAGGGAGGGGCTGAGAGACCGCCTGGCACACTGTCAGGACAACACGTTGCTCAGCATACCTGGCCACGAGCAGACAGCAGGGACAGAGAGCCCGGGGAGAAGCGCTTGCTTTCAAGTGCCTAAGCGCATTACATGTGAGATCCCCTCCATTATAAAATGCAGGTATCATGAGTATCAGCCCTTTTAGCATCAGAATGTATCTCAAATGAGCCTTCGGAGACGGTCCACTGGAACTGAGACACACAGTGAATTCGCACAAAGCCGACTGGTACCAGAGGAGGAAGAACTGCTGGTGTGAGACAAGAGGGGGTGAAGGCGCAGGCCCTGAAGCGGGTAGGAGACACGCCCAATGCTGGGCATGAGGGCTGAGGCAGGGGTGTGGTTCTCTTCAGGGACACGAGGAGGAGATGTTCTGGTCTCTCAGTGGGGTAGGGACATCTAGGAAAACTCACAGAAGATGCCACACCTCGGGTCTGTGCCACACTTGACTGGAGTCAAATCTGTGTGACCCACATGATCAGGAGTGTGCAGGGCAAGAAACTTACATAAAAGTGTTCCTGCTCAAACAGAGGGAGGAAGGATGAAGAAAATGAGCAGAGCCCTTGGAGATGCAGGAAAACCATGTGGAGACACAACGGACAAAAACGCCCACATTCGCTGCAAAGCAGAATCCTGCACATCTAGGAAGCTCAACGGACTTCAAGTAGGATAAACACAAAGAACAGACATGGCACAGGGAGAAAGCGGGAAGTCAGAGAGGACGGAAACCTTAAAAAGAGCAAGAAAAAATGACACAATACTTATTGTGAACCCCAGTAAGATTTCCTGCCAAGAGGCCAGAAGGCGGTGGGATAATGAATTCTAAGTGCTCAAAGGAAAAGCTGTCAACCAAGAGTTCTCCATCCAGCAAAGCTGTCTTTCAAAAATGAAGACTTTCCCGGGTAAACAAAACCTGAGAGAACTTGTGCTTTCTGACTCCCAGGATAAGAAACACCAAAGGAAGCTCTGCAGCAAAAAGCAGGTGACCTTCAGAGAGTAATCTGAATCCATACAAAAAGCCAAAAAGCACTAGAAAAGGCAATTATGTAATTATAAGACAGTATAAATGCATATTTTTTCCTCCTTTATTCTCTCAACTTAATTAAAAGGCAGTTGTATAAAATAATATATCTATAGTGTAGTGCTGGGCCCATAACATATGGAAAGGTAATATACCTGGAATGTATGTGCCAGTGACAGTGAAAGAGGTGTGTGGAAGCAAAGCTGCAGTGGGCAAAGGAAACAGCTGCAGATGGTAAAGCAATTACAACTGTGCAGTGTTGGGTTTTTAACACTAAGAGATCTAATGTATACAGTACTCATGCTGCAAAGAGAGGAAAAGAGAACGGAGTTTCACAGAAGTATGTGACAGTGTGATTTAGAAGAAACATATATTTGGTCATTCAGATGACCAACATACACTTCTCATATACATTTGGTCTTCGCCCACAGTTCCTGGCTCACAAATGCTTGGAATTTCCTAAGTGCAGAGAGTGATACAGGAGTCTTTTGTTCTGTGATGAAGTGACTTTTGGAATCTGGTTGACAGGAGGACCGACCCTGTGATCAGAGGGTTGGAACTTTTGGTTCCCATCCCTTGATTTCTGGGGAAGGGGTGGGTAGGGGCGGGTGGAGGTTGAATCAATCATCAACGGCCGATTTAATCAATCATGCCTATGTAATGAAGCCTCCATAAAAACCCAAAAGGACAGCTTTCTGGCCTTTTTGGAAAGCTTCCATGACACGGAACCAGACCATTCTGCAGGCCGCTGTGCTGGGCACCAAGCTCCCCAAGAACAGAGCTCCTTCATTGGGGACCTCGCCTTATGTGTCTCCTCATCACAATAAATCAGTAATCTAGTGGGTAGACAGGTTTCCTGAGTTCTGTGAGCTGTTATAGCAAATTAATCAAGCCTGAGAAGGGGTCAGGGGAACACCATTTTACAGCTACCACTGGAAAAGAAGGAGACTTTAAGTAAAACAAACAAAAACTACTATGGGTAAAAAAGGTTCGATTAATGATTGAAAGGTTCAACTCACCAGGAAGATATAATAATTATAATGGCTTATGTCCCTAACAACACGATCTCAAGAAAGATAAAGCTAAAATTAGAGAGTATCAAGGAAAAATGGATGAATCAACATCCATAGTGAGAGATTATAACATGTCTCTTTCAAAAACTGATGTATCATGCAGCCAAAAAAGATCTGAGCAAGAGCACCAACAAGCCTGAGCTACCAGATGTATAAAAACCCTGTGGCCGGGAGTTCATAAAGATGAATCAAAGAGGCAAACCTCCAGTGAGACTGATCAAGAAAAAGGAAGAGTACGTAAATGGTATCAGGAAACAAAAGGAGAGCACAATGACAGACATACAAATGCTTCAAAAAAATCATAAACTATTATTTAGATTAGATTACATGGGCAATGCCCTAGATACACATGACTTACCGAAACTGACTCAAGAAAACTAGGAGATGTGAATACGTCTATAGCCATTAAAGGAACTAAATCAGTATTAAAAATCGCACATGTATACACACACACACACACACACACACACACACACACACACACACGTCTTAGCTCTGCCCATTGAAAGGGCATAAAAGCAATGAGCATTAACTAATACATAATGCTCATGAAAGAAATAAAAGAATATCTAAGTAAATGGAGAGACATACCATGTTCGTGCATTGGAAGATTCAACATTGTAAAGATGTACATCTCCCCAGATTGACCTATATAGGTTTAATGCACTTCTTATCTAAATCCCAGCAAGGTTTTTATAGACAGATAAGCTTATTCTAAAATTTAGGTAGAAAAGACACAGGCTCTAGAACAGCTAAAACCATCCTGACCTAGAAGAATAAGGTAGGAGGAACCACTTCCTGATTTCAACACTGATTATACAGCTACAGTAATCAAGACAGTGTGGTAATGCAGAAGGTTCAATGGAACAGAATAGAGAACCCAGAAATATACCCACACAAACATGCTTGACTAAGTTTTGACAATGGCATAAAATGCAATGAAGGCAAGACAGCTTTTCAACAAACAGTGCCGGAGCAACTGGACATCCACAGCAAAAAAATGAAGCTTGACCTAATTCTCACACCTTATTAAAAAATTAACTCAAAATGGATTATAGACTCAAATGTAAAATACAAACTATAAAACTTTTAGAACACAACACAGGGTAAACTCTTCAGAATGTAAGGCTAGGCAAAGAGTTTTCAGACCTGACACCAAAAGAGTGACCCATAGAAGGAAGAATTGTTAAACTGGACTTCAGCAAAACTAAAAACCTTTGTTCTGTTAAAGCCCATGTGAAGAGGATGAAGACAAGCTACAGAATAGGAAAAAGTACCTGTAAAAAACTCATCTGCCAAAGAACTAGAACCTACAATACATAAAGAACTCTGAAAAGTCAACAGTAGAAAACCCAAACAATCCAACTAGAAAATGGACAAATGACATGGACAGATATTTCACCAAAGAAAATATACAAATAAGCACACGGAAAGGTTTAACATCATTAGCCTCAGGGAAATGCAAATTAAAACCATGAGATAGTACTACATACCTATCAGAATGGCTAAAAATTAAAAATAGTGAAAATCACAAGTGCTGGCCACGATGTGGAGAAAACTGGGTCACTCTTACATGGCTGGTGGGAATGTAAACACTCTGAAAAAGTTCACTAGTTTCATAAACAATGAAACATGCAACTACCATACAACCCAGCAACTGCAATCCTGTGCATTTATCCCAGAGAAGGGAAAACTTACATTCACAGAAAAACCTGTGTGCACATGTTTATGGCAGCTTTAACTGTAACAGTCAAAAACTGGAATCAGGGGCTTCCCTGGTGGCACAGTGGTTAAGAATCTGCCTGCCAATGCAGGGGACATGGGTTCAAGCCCTGGTCCGGGAAGATCCCACATGTCGTGGAGCAACTAGGCCCGTGAGCCACAACTACTGAGCCTGCGCGTCTGGAGCCTGTGCTCCGCAACAAGAGAGGCCGCGATAGTGAGAGGCCCGCGCACCGCGATGAAGAGTGGCCCCCACTCGCCGCAACTAGAGAAAGCCCTCGCACAGAAACGAAGACCCAACACAGCCATAAATAAATAAATATTTAAAAAAAAAAACAAAACTGGAATCAGCTCAGTTGTCCTTCAACAGGTGAGTGACTGGTTAAATGCTACTCAGCAATAAAAAGGAACAAAGTACTGACAAGACACACATGTAACAACTTGGAACTGTGCTGGCAGAGAGCCAATCCCCAAAGGATGCATAGCAATATGGTTCAATTTATACAACACTATTGAAATGAAAAAACTTTACAAGTGTTAGTGATTTTAAGTGGTTAGGGATGGGCTGGCTTCTAGCCAGCCCACTCCAGCTTCCCACACCAACCACATCCAATCCGAGCACACCTGGAGCCATCATGGCACCGCTGAAAAGCCCCTTGCTGGCTCCACAACCCCAGCTGGAGGTGGGGAAGCACTTGAGGAGCCCACGCCGCCGGGAGGCCTTGAGGACAGATGCCCTGAAGAGGGACCCAAAGGGAAAACCTAAAGCAGAGGCTGGAACAGACACTAAGAAGAGCCCTGTAGCAAACAAGATGCATAAAGGTAGCCACAGCCCAGTCTGACTCCTGCTGAGACAGACCCCTCCACCCACTATACCCAAGGCACACAGAAGAAAGGCCAGCCTATTTCCAGGCACCAAAATGACTGGACTCCCCTCCACTGTCCTATACAAGGCGCTGACTTTCAACAAAATATGACAAGGCACACGACAAACCAGAAGGAAATACCAAACTCCAGAGACAACACGATCATCAAGGATATGACACAGAAGAAGGAAGTAACACACAGAAAATTTAACACAAGTAGGATTAATATGCGAAAACCTCTAGTGGAAAAGTTGACAACATACAAGATGGGAAATTCAGCAGAGAGAAACCGTAAGAATCAAACAGAAATGCTAGAAATGAAATGTTAAAAAAAAAAGAGATGAAGAAAGCCATCAGTGGGTTCACAAGTAGACTCAACACAGCCAAGGAAAGAATTAGTAAACTTGAAGCCAGGTCTATAGAAATTACTCAAACAGAAAGACCAAAAGGAAATTAAAGAGACAACACAACTAAGTGCAATGCACGATTCTGAACTGGATCCTGGGCCAAGAAAAAGAAAACCCGTAAAGCACGTTATTGAAACAACTGAGAACACCAGAATAATAAATTGCAGATTGTTGTGCGGTGTTTGTTGTGTAGTATTTATTGTGCAGTATTGCATCTAGATCAAACGTCCTTGTTTGGATAATTGTGCTGTGGTTATATAAGAACATGCTGTTTTTCTTAGAAATACGCACTGAGTATTTAGGCCTCAAGGGAACAGTATCTCTAATTTACTCTCAAAAGATTTAGGAAAAATAGTCAAAAAGAGAATGATAAAGCAAATGTGGCACAATATAAATAACTGGTGATTCTGTGTAGAAGGCGTATGACAGGAAGTTCCTTGTATCATTCTAGTAACTTTTCCCTAAGTGTGGAATGATATCTAAGTAACAAGTTAGAAAGTTCCCTAGCCCCTGGGCCCAGATGCTCCTATAAGGTTGGTCTATCAAACAAGGTCAAGATTATAACCAACTAGTACAAACTGACTTAGAGGCTGGTAAAAGAGAATGCTTCCCAGCTCATTTCATAAACCTAATATAAATGTGATAACAAAAACTATTCAAGGAGCACGTGGAAAAGGAATGATAGTAACAGGCTAAGCTCACTTCTTAAAGCAGTTTCAAAAATCCTAAATAAAATATCAGCAAACCAAAGCTGGCAATAAACATACAAAAACCAGGAGGACGGTTCAAAATGAGAAAATCTATTAATGTGAAAGAGTAAATGATAAAATCACGTAATATAAACAAAGCAGTAATGTAAAACAGTAAAGAAGAAACACCACACACTCCCAATAAATGCAGAAAAAGGATTAATATAAAAATCAATACATTTTTGTAATGTAAAACTTCCCAGCAAACAAGGACTAGATGGGTACTTCCTTAGCCTCATAAAGGTATCTGGTTTTCTAAGTCCTAGAGAAAATCTTACATTTAATGCTGAAACACTAAAAGCCATCCCTTTTGGGTTGGGAAGATAAGAATGCTTACTATTACCACTTCTAAGTGAAGCTGCAAGAAAAGAAACACCAGGAAAAAAAAGTAAAGAAGTTTTAAAAGAGAAAAAAGATTTGAAAGAAAACACAAAAATGTCTAAACAGAAAGTCTATTCTCTAATAGACAATTAATAAGGGAGTTCAGAAAACTGATCCCCAAATTCATACAGAAGAGGAAAAGGTCCAGAACAGGCAACACGATGGCTGAGGACAGAAGAGGAGCCCACCAACTGGGAGGACTTGTCACGAAGCTCCTATAAATGTGATGAGATGGTGCCCGTGCAAGGACTGACCAACGGCCAAGTCCAAAACCAGGCTCTGGCCCCTGTGAAATCCTGACCCACGACAAATCAGCAGCGAAGGCAGGGATGGTCCCCAGAGGGGACAGATGAGGGAGCCCTGCCCTCGGGCTGCACAATCACAGCATGGCCTTGAGGCTGGAAGAACCTCAATGTGGAATGTGGGCGAGCGAGCTGGCAGAGGGCCCAGAACAGACCTGACACCACAGGCTGGAGGGCAGTGGCCCAGATGGGGCTGACAGAGAAGCAGAGTGAGGGCCCCTGGAGGACCCGCGGAGAGCAGGGGGAGGTGACTAAGAGAGTCCGAGGCTCCAGGACACCACGAGATGTGGCAGGTCCTCTGGTCACCACCGTCATCCCAACTCCTAACGACACGGGGTGGGCAGGGCCTCTGTCCTGGGGGGAGATGAGGGCTCAGGGATGACACTTGGGCCCAGCCTACAGGGCCAAACGGGATGCCCGCCTGCGTCAGATGTGCGCTTACTTCTTTTACACAGAAACGAGGACTTGTCGTGGCAGCTCTCAGCATGCCAGCTATGCAGGTCGTGGTGGCGGAGCGTGGGGAAGTGGAAGCATTGCAGCTGCGCGCAGAACACACCGTCACCCTCTGACGTGGCCGCCGCGAAGATGGGGTCCGGGGGCAGAAGCACCTCTGAGGAGCCTGCGGGACAGACAGCGTCACAGCATGATGGCAGCAGGCCAGGGAGCAGGGAGGCAGGCACACTTAGAAACGTTACTACGTCAGAGGCCCTGCAAGGACGGCAGTGCCCACAGGAAGGAGAAAGACGCCCCTTCCTCCTCAGAGGGACTCAGCCAGTGAGAAGCTGTGGACTCTCTTCGACCACAGTGTCAGGACCACAAGTGTGCCCAGGAGTATCCGCACTGTCCTAAAGGCTGGCACCCTCTACTGGGGTTAGGGATTCACCCCAAGAGCTGGGATTAGGGCAGGTGAGAACCTACTAGAATGATCCTCTGCAGGCATGCTATGACTCTTGAGCCTGGAAACCTAATGGCCATTTCCGAATCAACTACTCCACCGGGAAATAGGAACAGGCACTCACACTCCAGGAGTACAGGTCAGGGATGCTCCAGCAGGACCTTTGAGGACTGAGGGGGGGCCACTCGGGGGGAAGCCACTGCCCGGGGCCCTGACCGGTCTGTGTGGAGACATGGCCGCCCACCTGCCACAAGGTCCCCCAGGCTGGGAGACAAGTGAGCTCTGCCCAAGTGCAACGTCCCTTCACTTTCCACAGGGAGGTGACAGAGCAAGCAGCCCGGGATCCCCAGGCTCACCAGCCCTCACTTGTCCTCAGAGACACATCAACAGCAGGACTGGGATGTGTTTGGGAAAAGGAACTGGCCCCAAGCTCAAGCCAGAGGCCCAAGGAGCAGCCTAACAGGAGAGGCCCAAGGAGGGACAGGGCAAGGCATGTGGCTCGGGTGGCAGGTGGAGGAACCTGCCAGCACCCGGGCAATGGGACAGGAGGGGTGACCACGGGCGGGTGGGAACGCAGCTGCTCACATGGCTCCTGACGTCACCTCGGTAGTTAAAGCAACACACATGTACGCTCACACATGCATGCTCACACTCACATAATCTATTTTAATTCCACCTGCCTGACGGTTCCAGGATGTTTTGGACCCTAACTCTGACCTTCCCTGTTCTAGGAAGCCTGTCCCTCCCTCTCTGGCCTGAGTTCATGTCCGCTGCACACTCTGCTCATTTTTATGCTCCAATTAAAGTTGTGGACTTTGAAACGAGGGTGGACAGTCTAGAAATGGCCAAGGCAGAAGCCACCACAGGTTCCGGAGGAGGCCAAGCCCCACCTGGGTCTGGCGGAAGGGCCTGACCGGGGCTGGGCCATCACAGCCTCCCCGGGTGTGGGGCCCAATCCTCCACACAGCCCCGCACCGGGCACCCGGGTGGGAGAAGGTTGGAGTGGAGAGCTTAGCAATAGTCGCCCTTGTCAGGATGACGCCCCCCAGGTTCAAGCCCAACAACTCTTCTGAAGGACCAGGAAGCCTTACCTTTGAATGCCACCTCCCAGTGACCTTCTAAGGAGCGGTTCCGGCCAGTGATGACGTACTGGTAGCCGACCCACAACCTGCAGGAAGACAGATCGCAGGAGACCTCAGTGGGACAGGGGGAAGCAGGCACCACTGTGTGCATGTTTTTTTTAAAAAAATAAACTTATTTATTTATTTATTTTTGGCTGCATTGGGTCTTCGTTGCTGTGTGCAGGCTTTCTGTAGTTGCAGAGAGCAGAGGCTACTCTTCATTCCAGTGCGCAGGCTTCTCGTTGTGGTAGCTTCTCTTGTTGTAGAGCACGGGCTCTAGGTGCGAGGGCTTCAGTAGTTGTGGCACGGGGGCTCAGTAGTTGTGGCTCACAGACTCTAGAGCACAGGCTCAGTAGTTGTGGCACATGGGCTTAGCTGCTTCATGGCATGTGGGATCTTCCCGGACCAGGGCTCGAACCTGTGTCCCCTGCATTGGTAGGTGGCTTCTTAACCACTGTGCCACCAGGGAAGTCCCTGAATGTGTGCATTTTTAATAGTTACATTGACCTTTAAAATATTGAGCTTCAAAGGCATTAATGATTTTTGAAAGTTTTGATACTTAGTTTTAATAAAATGCATTAAAATTCTAAATAATAAACTCACTAGTCAGAAAAAGTTTTTATCTCGGGTGACTCCTGCCAAGACTCTTCTTATTAGCTGAACCAATAAAGCTTTTACATTCTAAGTAAAATCAATTTAGTTCTTGGTGGACACAAACCTGTGAATACACTAAAACCAAAGAGTAGTATGCTCTGAGGGGTGAATTTTATGGCATGTGAATTACACCTCAATAAAAGACAACCCCTATGAGCACACACTGCCTCCCTTGGAGCCTCCCACCCAGCAGGTGCTCCCGACCGCAGCCTCCCAGCTCTGGAGATGTCCATCAGTGGGTCCCCAGCTGCCGTGGGTGCCACTCTGCCCCTCCAGCCCCCACCATGCATGTGCCCATCCTGAGGGCACATTCCCACCCCCTCCCTTTTCCAAGGACTCAACCACCCAGCGAGCTGGGAGTTATCTTTCTCACTTTGGTGATTTGCCAAGCTCACAGGGCATAACGGTGGAGCCTCCACCTGCCACGGTCACTGCGTTCCTATGGCAGTGTGGCAGCCTTTGCCATCGTGCGGAGGGAGCACTGGCAGTATGGTGACCCTGTGATCCACTGCTGGCCCCGGCAGTGTGGAAGGGGTCCTCAGCACACATCTGACCCCAGAACAAAGCCCCCTGAATGCTGGGCCTGGGAGAGGCCGGCAGTTGGCCAGTTTCCACACTTGCTCTCTGATGCTGTGGAGCCTGGGGGTCTAGGCCAGGTCCGGAGCCAGACTGCCTGGGTTGGAACCTGGCACACCCCAGTTAATACGTGCCCTGGTCACCACCCTGGGCCCTGTGGTGTCTGGGGGACTGAACGAGTGGGCCCATGGAAGGCACTGAGCACGGGCCTGGCAGAGCCCACTTTCTCAGAAGGATCGCCCCACCTACCTGCATGGCCCGCGAACCAGGCCTACGAAGCCCCATGTGGAGCAGCCCCTCCTGACACAGGCCCAGACCCCCTGCAGTTGCAGCAGAACCCACACAGGGGGACCAACGAAAAGGACTGGCTCAAGGTGACACAAGCTGGCAGCCCATCCCTGCCCCTCTGAGAGACCCTGCCCTGTCGCAACACCTACCCTAAACCCCCATCTCCATTTGCTTCCAGGGGGCGGGGCTGCTGCGGGCTGCCAGAGGCTACGTCCTGGAGGCCATCATGCTAGGCAGGCCTTGGCACTCCACAGGCCCCGGACCCCACCCCGGACTCACTTGTGCTGGTCCTGCCACGCGAAGCTCCGCTCGGGCTGGTCCCATTCCTGGGTCAGGACGAAGCGCAGCTCCTGGTCAGTGGAGAAGGTGGCGAGGGACCCGTTCACGCGCTGGCAGGTCTGTGCAGCATCCCAGTAGTTCTCCCCGCTCAGGTAGACTCGGTAGCAGCTGGCTGTGCCCTCGTAGTGGTGCCACCCTGTCGGGCACTTCCCTAGGAAACATGAAAGACGGCGGGGAGTTGTCCCCCAAGTTAGCATCCTCACTCCAAAATGCAATTGTACATGCTGCATCTAAGCAGCTCAGAAACCACCCAAGAAGGGGGAAGCTGAGGCTCAACAGGGGAGCTCTGCCTCCAAGACCATAAGCCTCCCAGTTGTATGAGGCTGTAGCCGCTGGGCAGTCAAGACCAGCCGCTGAGTTCGCTGAGTAAAGTGGCTGATAAGCTGGTAGAACTCCTCAGGCTGGCAGTGTGAGCATTCCCACTACATCACCACACCTAAGTATGTCTACTCAGAAGGGGGTTTCAGCTGTGGTTTTTCTGCCTTTCAATTTTCCTTAAATTTATTCTGCTCTTTTAAACTCCTAATATTGTAGACAGTTCATTAAATAACTAGTTATTTAAAAAAATTTTTAAATGGAGGGAGAGCCTGCTTCTCCACCTACAAAAGGGTGGGTACAGTTCAGCCCCCAAAGGTAATAACCATCTCTTAAAAAAAAGGCAGCCTGGTTCCAGAGCCTGGGTTCAGGTCATGGCTTCCTCACTCGGGCTGGGTGGCTTTGGGCAGGTCATTGTGCAGCTTCACCCATCAAAGGAGGCCCTGAAGGGCTATTTTAGGTGGACACCCCGGCACAGCCAAGTGGCACGGGAGAGCCAGGGACCACGTGGGGGGTGAGCCTTTGTTCATGAACAGGGCAGGTCTGCAACTTACTGCTGAAGCGGACGGGCTGCGCCACATTCATGGCATGGAAGTGCGTGGGGTCGCCGCCTCGAGCCCGCCCCGGCCTCGGATCCACAGCCTCCTTCCCATGGTAAGGACGCGCCTCCCCGATCACTTCTGAAAGCAGAGAGAGAGTGGCTGTCAACACTGCTCATGAGGGCCAGACGCCAAAGTGAACCCCGGTACAGTCAGATGGCGGGGGGATTGGGAGGGCAGGGAGGAGGAAGCACAGATTCCATCTATTCAGGTTTTCTTTAGAACTCTAAAACGTGCCGTTCATGCCAAATGGGTTACATGAGCTTCTTGCTGAAATTACGCCTGGGCAGTCTTCATTTTTCATTATGACTACGAAATGGGGACTCTCAGTTGCATTTTCTAACAGGCTACTGTGGGCACATCACAGGGTCAGCCACTCCTGCTTAACACCCTCCTGCATCCCTGGCCACAGGGGGTTCTCTGCAGAGTCCAGGCTACTCCCCCACTGACCTGGAGCCTCCCCTCTTAGCTGTGTGTGGCCCTCTCTGTCTGCTTGCCCCTCTCTCAGCCTCAAGGCCAGGGTCAGGGCACCTGGCACAGGCCCTCGTGTGCAGCAGGCCTGGAGCATGGTTAAAGTGTGACCAGAAAGCTCAGGGTGAGGAAGAATGCTAGCTTTATGTGTGGTGGTCCAAGAGTAATTCGCAGGTCTGAGAGAGGAGACCCAGAGAAGTGAGGAGATTTACCCAAGGCAGGAGAGAGCCAGGGGCTATGTTTCCGAGGGGCCTCTGCGCTCTGCCTGCTGGGGGGCGCCTGGTGGAGGATACCGGTACAGGGTCAGCACAGGCGATGAACTTGGTCTGCACGACTTCGCAGACACAACAGACACCTGCCTGCAGCTGGCTCAACAACCTCAGGCCAGGCGGGGGTGGTGGGGTGGGTGGTGGGTGGAGTGTGGCCCAGGAGGGGCGTGGCGCATGCCAAGGTGGGGCGATGGGCGTGGTAGGGGCGTGGCATGGCAACGGGCAGTCCCCACCTCTCCCACCTGCGGGCAGGGGCAGAGGACCTTAATTCCCCAGCAGGGATCGAACTGGGCCCTGGCAGTGAAAGGAGACCACCAGGGAATTCCCTGACACTGTTTTTATTTAATAAATCATCTTTATTTTTTCCCATTATAAAATAACACATATTCAATGTAAAATATTTGAGAAATACAAAAGTTTGAAAAGACGAAACAGATAAACTGTACTATTCTAGAGGTTGCTGCCCTTCCAATCTCTCCTTTCTACACAAATCCTTAAAACTATTGGGATCACGTCAAGCACTATTTTATGATTTGCTTTGCAAGCTGAAGACTATAAACAGCTTTCCATATTCTTTAGTGAAGATCACTTTCAATGGCTGCTCAGCATCTGTGAATCGATTTATTTAATTACCACAACTCCTAAGGTTCCAAGCTGGAGCTGCCTGCATTTCCTAATTTTTGTAGAAGAAGCACATGTGTGTCCTTCTGAGACCCTAGCAGCTTTGTCCCTCTTCCACTAACTACTCAGTAGAGTATTTCCTCGGAGTTTCCATAGTCCCTTCCCAGGCAGGTGATGGGATCAGCTTGCCAATCACTCTAACACATAAAATGTGTTCCCAGTGCCTGAGATAAGTTGGACCCCAGGCAAAGACCTAGAGGAGAAGCTGCCCTCTTCAAACACTGCCCTGGGGTGGGACGGCTTCAGCTCTCTGGGACTGGGGTGCCCCGTGCACATGTCTGAGAACCACCACTTCCCGCTCCCCGGAGGAGACAATGCAAAGCCCCTGCCTCTGTCCCTCCAGGGCGCCAGGCAGAGGAGTGGGCAGATCCCCACTGGGCTGAGGGATAAGGAGGGAGGGGAGCAGAGCCCTCCCAGGCAGAGGGCGCAGCCTGGGCAAAGGCCAAAACCGGGCATGCCTGCGACAAGCTTGAAGACCAGCTTGGGTGTAGCTGAAGCATATTTCGCTACGCCTGCACTTCACACCTCCCTTTTGCCTGCTCTTCACACCTCCCTTCTGCCTGCTCAAACGAGCAAGACCTGTGGTTCCACTTGGTCTTGGCCTCTTCCCCAGACCAAGCACAGCACCTGGGCACCTGGTATACAACCGGTCAAACTGCTCACAGAGGGACGAGGAATCTAGGGCAGAGGGGAGAGAAAGAAAAGGACCGGTTCTGCCGGGGGCACCAAACACCAGGTGGCCAGGATGCTGCCCGCAGTGAAGCCATCTGCAGCCCGAGGAGGGGGTGGGGGGGCAGGTGAAACAGCACAGTAAAGTAACCAGAAAGCCTGGTGGCGGTGGAGGACGCTGCTCTGTGATGAGCAGGCTTCTCTGTGGTTCAGGCAGCAATTCTGAGCCTTCCTCTCTACTCCATTTTCCTTCATATCCAAACGCCCACATCCACCCCCTCATCACTCATTATTCAGCGTCCATTACATGCTGCCACCGAAACCCACCAACAGACACAGGCCCCCTGAGTGTCCTGGGGGCCAGAAGCAAGAGGTGAGGGTGGTTGGGGAAGGCAGAGTTCACGGGATCAGCAGCCTTACAGCACTCTTAGGACCACCTCTGACAATAAGGAGTTTTCTCTGAGCCCCACAGACAGCGCGGCGGCCAGCTGGAGGGTGTGCGGCCAGCCCCAGAGTGCGGGTTTCAGGGTGCAGACGCCCCAGAGCAGCTCTAGGCACTGTCCCTGGCACCCGGCAGCAGGTGGCCCTGACCCCTTAGTGGGAGGTCTCACTCTCACTCCCTGTGGTGGGGACGGGGATGAGTCCAAGCCTGGAACCCAACCTGAGTCCAGCCCTGACGTCTCCGAAGGAGTGCTCCTCTCTCTTCAGATGTCCGTCCCCGGACTTCAGAATGGGAGCCCAAGGAGGAGACCCGGCTGAAACGCTACTGAAAATCTGAGGAAGAGGGAATGTCTGAGATGGGGAGGCAGGCAAGGCCGTGACAGACCTGCTTCAGAGGAGAAGTGTCCCGCCTCAGGACCCTCGTGTGCCCTTAGAGATCAGGGCAGCAAGAGCTGGAGGCCTCGAGTCCAACGGGGAATCTGAGTCAGTAGTCAGGGCAGGCAGTGTCCTGCTTGCTGCTCCCAACAGCAAGTGGCCGGAAAAGAAGATGATGTGCAAATAAAGGACAAAATGTGAGTGATTCTAATTTGTGTTTCCAGAAACTTAAAACTTGTCCAGATGAGCCTGTAACGTCTCCGAATGAGGGAGAGGGCAGGACAGACTGGAGCCTCTTCAGTGTTCTGAGCTGTCGGGACACATGTCACTGTCCTATTTCACACCAAACAGGTTTAGAATCATGGTCAAAAATCAAATGTCTCTAAGTTAACCAATACTTGCTAACCAACGCAGGATTTCTAAAACCAGAGAGCCAGGAAATACAGTTACTAATAGCATTTCCGTTACGCTGAACACGTTCTTTAAACTGATTCTCTTTCCCCACAGCTGGGGCCAGTCATGTCGCTCAGGGGGATCTCACTGGGCTAAAGTTTGATGGTTTGGGGGAGCCCCAGGGACCACCATCTCTGTCTCTGTTCCATCAGGGACATGCCAACATGAGCACTCTGTCTTCCCATTTTATACCCATGTGGACAGTATATGCGGTACACAGAGATTAACTGCAAAAACACAGCCCTATAAGTTTCAAGTTCAAAATCTGCCTCCCTCCGGCGGCTCCTATAGGTCCATGAATGTCTCAGGGCACAAGTTCACAGAAGGGACATTTTACCTTCTGCTACTGCCTGGGACAGAAGCTGAAGCCACCAGTCCCAGGCACACTCCACCTGTGGCCACAGCTCTCAGATGCCAGGAGTGCTGTGGCAGAAGCAGACTGACCTGAGTGGGGCTCCTCCCTCAAGGTCTTCTCAATTCTTAGGTATGTACATCACAGGATGAAATAGAAATCCTGCCTCCCCTCCCCCAGCCCCCTGCTCCTAATCCCATTTCCCACAGAAAATTCTTCAGATAGTTTTTAAATTATTTTTTCTTACTTCTTCCGGTAGTTTAAAAAGAATTACTTATTTTTACTTATTTCTTCTGTTATGTCTATATTTCCGAATAATAGGTTTACCCTGCTATTTCTAGTGTTATCAATTTTAAGTGTTACCCACTGACTTAAGGTCAGGCAGGTACAGGCTTATTATTAGCTCACATACACTCTTACCTTCCCAACAGAGTAGCATCAATTTCAAAACTAAAGTCAGTAGAATAATGTAATAATGTAAGTATTCTTCACTTGTGAACCAAATAGCATACTAAGGTTATTTCGATCCTCTAACAACTTTCTTTTTTCCTGGAGTTAATATTTGCATCGGTTTTAAATTTTTCTTAGCTTTCTGTATATCAACCACTGATTTTTTCAGCTACTATAGCAGATAACAAAGGCTAACAGTAAAAAATTTAAACACTCAAAACACTGTGTCAGAGCCACCTGGCTCCACTTTGTTTCCTGGAATCCCTGCCTACCTTCCAGCTCCAGGCTGAATGGGCCGCTCTCTGGGCTGGGGCTTGGCTGTGATCCTCGGGTCCACTTTGCTACCCTCCTGCACTGGGACCCTGTTTCCTGGACCCCAGGTCATCTTCTTTCTTGCTTAACCCTCTCCTTTTACAAGATCACATCTTTCTAAGAAAGGGTATAGCAACATTTATGAGTCTATTCATATCTACAATTTCTTTATTTTATCCTCATATATCATTGACTTCTCTGGATATAAAAATCCCAGATTAATAACATTTTTGAAGCTTCTGGTTAAAGATATCAGATTGAACAAACACACCTTGTTCTCTGAAACCCATTAAAACAACAGTAATGGGATTTTATTTTATTATTATTATTTTTGGCCCCCCTGTGCGGCATATAGAACTTCCCCAACCAGGGATCAAACCCATGCCCCTGCAGTGGAAGCACTGAGTCTTAAGCACTGGACTGCCAGGGAAGTCCAGTAACAGGATTTTTAAAAAGGCAGTCACTAGGACAAACAGAACAGTTAAGAGAATGACAAAGTTCTAAAAACTGGAAAACAGGACTTCCCTGGTGGCGCAGTCGTTAAGAATCCGCCTGCCAATGCAGGGGATACGGGTTCGAGCCCTGGTCCGAGAAGATCCCACATGCCGCGGAGCAACTAAAAGCCCGTGTGCCAGAACTACCGAGCCTGCACTCTAGAGCCCGTGCTCCACAACAAGAGAAGCCGCCGCAATGAGAAGCCCGCACACCACACTGAAGAACAGACCCTGCTCCCCGCAACTAGAGGAAGCCCGCGCGCAGCAATGAAGACCCAACACAGCCAAAAATAAATAAATAAATTTATTAAAAAAAAAAAAACAACAACTGGAAAACAGAAGGACAAGTGATAACGTAGAGAAGGTGACCACATGTCCTAAGATGCCTGGTTATGCCCGCTGTCCCAGTATACCATCCAGTTTAGCATTTGTCAGTCTCAAAATTGTCTTATTTTAGAAGTAAATCACTCCAAATTTATTTGAGCCTAGAAAGCTAAATCCTAGGCCAGCAGCTGGGCAAAGTAAGAAATTTGCAAACTATATACATTGACCCTTAGACCCAGCAATCCGACATTTAAGAATTTACACTGATGATACATCTCCAAAACTCCCTCCAAAACAAAAAAGCCCCCCCCATAACCCCACATATGCACAAGGTTACTTACTGTGACGTTATTTTTAATAGCAAACTAATGAGGACAACCTAAAGGCCCACACATAGGAGACTGGCTAAATAAAATACGGTACGTTCCTAAGATGGAGAGCAATATAACAGTAAGAAAGAATTTAAAAAAAAAAAAACTTTATGAATTAATACAGAGTTATTTTAAGGATATTCTACTGAATTAAAAAAGAAAAAAAATCAGGGCAAAAAGTACACACAGTAAGACACTTTTTTTATGTAAGAAAGGGTAAAGAAAAAGAAACCAGTAGTAAAATATACACACATTTGCTTATTTTTGTAATCAAAAAAATGCCCAAAACTCAGAAAAGATAGGCCAGAAACCAATCAAGCTAGTGGCCTATTGGATATGGTGGAAACAGGTAAAGGGAAATAGAACTTCTAAGTGTATGTTTTTATACAGTTACAAGTTTTGAATCTTGCTAATGTTTTACATATTCTAAAAAAAAATCAGTTAATCTTGTGGATACACTAAAGCCCATGAAATTGTACACTTTAAAGGGATGAATTTTATGGTACATGATTTATATCTCAATTAAAAAATAAATGAAGATGAGGAGGCAAAGTCCTAAAACTGAATGCAAACATTCAGACGTTAACACATCACACAGAAGAAAAACAGGAATGAATCCGGTGGCTTCTGACTAGACAATGACTGTACCCCCTCAGTGCAACACAGTCTAACATCATAAAGAACTGAGAAGAAATCCTAGAATTTAGTTAGTAGGTTTGTTCTTGGCCGTGGTACAAGAGCAGTAATTCCAAAACTCTTTTATGTGTACTTTAGAATTGGCCAAATGAGTACATATACAGATGGTGCTGGGAACCAGGGTTCGTTCTTATGGGAAAGGGAGGTACAAATATGAGATGGGGGAGGAGAGGAGGAAGTCTAGATTAGAATCGGAGGTACAGCAAATACGAACTCATGATTTAAAAAAAAGTTTTCTGGGGCTTCCCTGGTGGCGCAGTGGTTGAGTCTTCCTGCCAATGCAGGGGACAAGGGTTCGAGCCCTGGTCTGGGAAGATCCCACATGCCATGGAGCAACTAAGCCCATGCGCCACAACTACTGAGTCTGTGCTCTAGAGCCCGCAAGCCACAACTGCCCACATGCTGCAACTACTGACGCCCGCGCGCCTAGAGCCCGTGCTCCGCAACAAGAGAAGCCACCCCAGTGAGAAGCCCACGCACCGCAACAGAAGAGTAGCCCCCGCTCGCCTCAACTAGAGAAAGCCTACACGCAGCAATGAAGACCCAACGCAGCCAAAAATAAATGAATAAATTTATAAAACATAAATAAATGATAAATAAATAAATAAAAAGGCTGGGGACACCTCTTGACTAAAGGACAGAGCAAGATGGCAAGAAAATACAACATGTAACCTTTGACTAAATCCTGGACTTAAAAGTTTAAAAAACCTGTAAGTGACACTTTTGTGACCATTGAAAAAAATTTCAATATGGACTATATATAAGATAATAGTGTTATAGTAAGTTTCTTGCATGTGAAAATTGTACTGTGGTTAGAGTTGATTGTTCTCATTCTCAGAAGATGCTGAATATTTAGGGGTAAATATCATATCTGTAATACACTCTCAAAGGGTTCAGAAAAAAATCTACATAGAGAAAGCAACTGTAGCAAAATGCTAATGGCTGATGAATGCAAGTAAGGGCTACAGGAGCGTTCACTGCACTATTCACTGCACTACTCTCAAGCCTTTTCTGGAGATATGAAATTTCTCGTATTAAATCAGGGAGAAGGCAGGGACTTCCCTGGTGGCGCAGTGGTTGAGAGTCCGCCTGCCAAGCAGGGGACACAGGTTCGATCCCTGGTCTGGGAAGATCCCACATACCGCAAAGCAACTAAGCCCGTGTGCCGCAACTACTGAGCTTGCACTCTAGACCCCGTGTGCCACAACTACTGAAGCCCGCATACCTAGAGCCCATGCTCCACAACAAGAGAAGCCATGACAATGAGAAGCCTGTGCACCGCAACAAAGAGTAGCTGCCGCTCACCACAACTAGAGAAAGCCCGTACACAGCAATGAAGACCCAATGCAGCCAAAAATTAATTAATTAATTAATTTTTTAAAAAATCAGGGAGAAGGCAGTCCACACACCCAGCTCCCAACCCCTGCATGGTGTGCTCAGGAAACCTGCCCCTCCTTCACCCTAGCAGAACATGGGGGATTTACTAAAAAAGTAAAACAGGGGGTCTCTGGTATGGGGGATACCAGTTCAGCTGAAAGTCATGGTTCTTTATTTAAGGAGGGGATGGCAGACTCCCAGCTCCTCTTCCTCCACTAAGCTCCTCCTTTATTATGTTTAGGTAGTTTCCTTCTATTCCTAGCTTGTTGAGTGTTTCACCATGAAAGAATGTTTAATTTGGCCAAATGCTCTTCCTGCATCAAGAAGATCATGTGTTTTTTCCTACATTCTACTAGTGTGGTATATTACACATTTTAGTTTTTTGAACCACCCTTGCATTCCAAGAATAAATCCATTTGATCACGGTGTGTAAGCCCCTATGTCCCAACTTTCATTTGTTTTTTTTGTTTTGGCTGCGTCAGGTCTTAGCTGCGGCACGTGGGATCTTTGTTGAGGCATATGGGATCTTTCATTGCCACGCAGGCTTCTCTCCAGTTGTGGCATGCGGGTTTTCTCTCTCTAGCTGTGGCGCGCGGGCTCCAGAGTGTGTGGGCTCTGCAATTTGCGGCAGGTGGGCTCTGTTGTTGAGGCGCGCAAGCTCAGTAGTTGTGGCGCGTGGGCCTAGTTGCCCTGCAGCATGTGGGATCTTAGTTCCCCAACCAAGGATCGAACCCGCATCCCCACTGGAAGGCAGATTCTTTACCACTGGACCACCAGGGAAGTCCCCTCAACTTTCATTTCTTATTTTAGTTATTTGAGTCTTTACTCTCTTTTTTCTTTCCCGGCTTCACTCACTTTATTTTTCTCCCCATTTCAGGGCCCCTACAGCCTCTGGGCCCTTCCACAGCAGTGGCATCATTAGCCATTCGGTGTTTCTACGAAGAAGTTGAGTCTTTTCTCTTTAGTCAATCTAGCTAAAGGTTTGTCAATTTTGTTGACCTTTGGTTTTGTTGATTTTCTCCATTGTTTTTCTATTCTGTTTACCTCTGTTCTGATCTTTATTATTTTCTTCCTTCTGCTAGCACTGAGTTTAGTTTGTTCTTCTTTTTCTACTTCCTTAAGGTGTAAAGTTAGATTGTTGATTTGAGACCCTTCCTCCCTCCCTCCAGCTGACACTCTCTCTCTCTCTCTTAATATAGTGTTTACAGCTACATATTTCCTTCTTAGTACCGTTTTTGCTGCAGCCCCTAAGTTTTGGTTTGTTGTTTTCTTTTAAATAAATTTATTTGTTTATTTATTTATTGGCAGGCAGATTCTTAACCACTGTGCCACCAGGGAAGTCTATGGTTTGTTCTTTTCATTTTCATTTATCTCAAGATATTTTCTAATTTCCTGTGTGATTTCTTCTTGACTCATGACTGTTTAAGAGTATACTGTTGAATTTTCATGTATTTGTGAATGTTTCAGTTTTCCTTCTACTGTTGATACCTATTATGGTTTCATTCCACTGTGATTTATATGATTTCAATCTTTTAAATTTGTTCAGACTTATTTTGTGGCCTAACATATGGTCTAGCCTAGAGAATGTTAAATGTACGTTTGAGTAAAAAGATGTGCATTCTGTTGGTTGTTGTTGGGTGATCCTGCAAGTCCCCAAGGCTCTGTTCACCTTTCTTTGTTCTTTCTGTTCCAAACACTCAGTAATTTCAAATGTTCAGTTTGCAAGCTCACCTAGTCTTTCTTCTGCCTGTTGGAGCCTGCTTCTAGTGAAGTTTTCAATTCAGTTTAGTTTTTTGTCCATATTTTCCTTCACCTCTTTGAGCACACTTAAGATGGTAGCTTTAAAGCCTTTCTTTAGTATGTCTGAGGCCCACTGTTTCTTGAGGGATCGTATCTGCCACATAATTTTCTTCCTTCAAATGGGCTGTGTTCTCCTGCTTCTTTGTATGTCTGTTATTTTGTTGTTGAAAATTAGGCATTTGAATAAATCCTCTCCCAATCTTTGCAGGCTGGCTCTGTATTGGGGAAGACCTTCATTAATTAGCAGGGTTTATTCTAAGCCTTGAGAACAGCTCAGGGTGAAGGCTTAACGTCTTCTTAGGCCTTTTCTACACTTGCATTGTGTCTGGTCCTGTGTGTGAACTTCTTTTGATTCTTAAGTATATATGCCTGCTTTAAAATGTCTTAATTTCCCAGAGCCAGTCACCTGCTTCTCAGGGTCTTGGACGTACTATTGTATTCCTCCACCCACAGTCCCTTACCCCAGGCACCTGCAGGTCTGTACCCAGTTTTTGTGAGCATTGCTTGACACTTTCTGCAGTTTTTTGCTGGCTGAGATCCAAACTATGTAAGTTTTCCCTATCTGAGTTCCAAGTCAGAAAAAACAGACATCAGTCCCTCAGGCAGCCCCCAGCCAGGTCAGAATGTTGCAAATAAGGTCACTCTGCTCCCTCTGGTTGGAGGCAAGGAATTTGGAATTGGGTTGTTGCTTCTTTTAGACTGTGCTGTGCCACTGGGGGAGGAAGTGGGCCAAGGGTGAGTAAAAATGCCATGGTATTTCCTACCACTTGAATGTGGCTTTTTCCTGATTGGGTGTTCCCATGGTTGCTATAGACTTTGACCGTTTTCCAGAGCTTCCATGAAGTTATTTTAGCCATCTTCTAGTTGCTTTTTGAATGTATGCATGGCAGAATGGGCGTCTGAAGTTTCTGAGACAGCCATTTTGCTGACATCAGAATATATTGCTATGCCATGCAGCGCAGCCACAAAAAAAACAAGAAGAATATATTGCTAAAGTTTTCTTTTACTCCCTGAATTAATAAAATAAGAGCTAACATATAGTGAGTGATTGCTGAGTGCTGTGTTCTGCTCTAAGCACACCTTGTGTACATCAATCCTCTAGCAACCCTAAGGTAGGCACTATTATCCCCCGTCTCACAGGTGAGGACAATGAAGTTCAAAAAGCATCTTGCCCACAGGACTACAGCCGGAGGAGGCGGAGGCGGGGAACCAGCCCAGGCAGCTTGGTTCTGGGCCCCCACATCTAACTGCTATTTTACACACAGCAGAGTTAGCTACCTCAGCCACTCTGTGCTGGTCCTTTTGGTCTAGGATGCTCTATCCAGAGTCCAGGGAGCATCCCGTGGCTGTTTTCTTCCAGAGTCTAGAGAGCACTGGGTGTCTTTCATGTTTAAGAGGAAGGCGGTCCAGCTTGCCAGAGGCTCTGTAGGTACTCGTGGGCCAGGTGCTGGTAGGGTTCAGGTGAGTTCAAGGTGAGAACCCTCCAGCTTGTTGATACTGCTTCTACCTCATCCATGATGCACCAATTTCTCCAGAAAAGACTCCGGCAACCCCCTGCCTGAGGAAACAGACCATTTGGGGAGCAGGGCAGAAGATATGGTCAAGGGTCTCATCTGTCCCCATAGAGAATTTCTCTTAATTCCTCTGTTTACCACCTCCATGGCTCCCCTCTGCTGGGCCTGGTACCTCCTATTCTGCAGACTGTAAGTCCAAGTGCTATCTAACAGAAATATAATGCAAGCCACATTTCAAAAGAGATGAAATTAATTTTAATAATTGTATTTAACCCAATATATTCAAAGTACTATAATTTCAACATGTAATAAATATTAAAAAGTATTAATGAGGTGTTTTACTTTTTTGTACTAACTCTTTGATATTCAGTGTATACTTTACAGTTGTGGTGCATCTTAGTTGGGAACGGCCACATTTCAGGCACTCAGAAGCCACACGTGACTCGTGGCTACCATACTGGACAGCCAAAGTCTGGAAAATAAGCTTCATGTCTGCCATGGAAGAGTCATCTAGCTCCGTGGAGAAAGTGAGGAAGTGAGGAAGCCCAGCCACCCCCAGCCAGATGCCCACCAGCCTGGGCATTTAGGGCCTGCTGGGCAAACTGGCTCATTTCCTGGTGTTCTCTCCCCCAAGCAGGCCCACAGCTGCATTTTCTCTGCCACATCAGTTTTCACTTTCCTTCCATTGGCTTCTCTTAAAAAACAAACAAGGCTGTCTAATATCTGAAACATTCCAAAGAGTACATGCAGCACTTATGTAAGATGTAAAGCCTAGTAATAAAGTACGTCATGAACCCCCAGCCCCCACTAAGTAGGTCATCTGCTACAGGGCTGCACCCCGACGTCTGCTTCTCCCAGGCTGACACCTCTGTCTTCCCACCAGCGAGGAACCGGAAGCCCGGGTTTTGTGTATCTGGGCTGTTCAGCCTTTCTTCCTCTTGGTTTACCACACACAGATGTATCTGAAAATGAGATGGTGCTCAGTTATGCTTGTCTTTACTGTACTGTGTGTACTTTGGGGCAACTTGCCCTGTCACCTACATCCTGCTTTAAGGGTTTCCGTGTTGGGCTTCCCTGGTGGCGCAGTGGTTGAGAGTCCGCCTGCCAATGCAGGGGACACAGGTTCGTGCCCTGGTCCGGGAAGATCCCACATGCCGCGGAGCGGCTGGGCCCGTGAGCCATGGCCGTTGAGCCTGCGCGTCCAGAGTCTGTGCCCCGCAACAGGAGAGGCCACAACAGTGAGAGGCCCACATACTGCCAAAAAAAAAAAAAAAAGTTTCCACATTGCTACAGGAACCTAACAGGCACCTGCTGTCGCTGGGTCAAATACTCCGCTATGTGAACACACATTTGGGTTGTTTCCAAGCTGTACATTAGTATGAACAGCACTGCAAAAATTTCTCCAGAGCTTCCCCCAAATGGCAATCCTGGATCACAGAATATGAGGATGTTCAGCTTTGCAGGTTAATGCCTGTTTTCCAAAGTGGGTGTGTCAGTGCACCCCTCTCACCAGCAGCCCAAAGACCTCCAACACCCGGGTTTGTCAGACGTCCTCAGTTTCGCCAATCTAAGTATCTGCAAAGTGGGAGCTCACTGTCGCCTCTGAATACTAATGAGGTAGGACATCTCTTTATGTGTTGAGCCACCATTCTTGTTTGTTTTTCTTATTCGTTGACATGCCTGACCGTCTTTTGTCCATCCGCAGGAGTCCTCTACACACGCTGGATTATAATCCTTTATAAGCTTCCCACTCTGTACTTGTCTGTTCACATTCTTTATTGGGGCTTTTTGATAAAGGGGAGACCTTAATTTTAATCTGGTAAGACTGGTCGTTTCTATTTAAGAGTTAACATTTTTTTGTGACTTAAAAAAAACTTCCCTACCAAGGTCATAAAGGTATTCTCCTCTACGGTCTTCCAGGAGTTTTTCTTCAATTAACCTGAAACCAACACTGTTCATCAGGGATCTGATGGCATTCCTTTCGGACTCCATCCTTTGTCTAGTGACGGGTAATCCACTTCTGTCTCAAATCAAGTTTCTCTGGTCCATTTCTGGCAGCTCTTCTGTCTCACCAGCCAATCCCTGAGCCAACTGTGAAGGAAGCCTCAGCACTGGCAAGGCTGGTGTGTGCTTCTTTCTCTTCTTCAAAGTGGACAAATGATATCAGGACTTTATCCTTCCACGGGTTTTAGAACTGACTTGTCATATTTCCCAGAACACTGAATCCACAGATCAATATAAGAAGAACAGGCAGCTTTACCACACTGAGACTTCCTTGCTAAGAACACCCTGTCTCTTCTTATTCAAGTCTTCTTTAATGTCTCTTAATAAAGCTGTGAATTCTTCTCCAGTAAAACTTTTACATTCCCGTTTGTATCAGACATGGTTCACTCAGGAGAGCAGGGACCACATAGGTATTTCCAACACAAAGGGAATTTGTGCTTTCAAACAACTGACAAGGCTGGGGGGTGCACAAAGAAAATGGGCCACCTCTAACCGTCAATGCCCCCTCTGTGCTGCAGCTGAGAGCGAGCAGGCCAGTCTGCCACCCACCGCTGAGCAGAAAATGCTGCTGGGACAACCACCACTCTGCAGCCCTGCCACGCTCCCACTGTCTGAGCCCACACACCCACACTGTGGCCAGGGGAAGAAGGGGTCCCTTACCTTCCACCTTACAAATGTCACAGGAATGCATCTCAGGGGCTAAACAACACCAGAAGCCTCTGGCAGGGGGTCTGGGTAAGACAGCTCCAGCCCCTGAAAGGCAGGGACTGTCCTGAAGGCCCAGACTGCATCAGGCACACCATCTGCTTTCTACCTCCCCAAAATACTGCTGAAATTACTGATCTACTGTGTCATCTTTTCCCATTTTCTTGGTCCCTGTGGTTTTACATATTTTGTACTCTTTTGTTATAATTTTAGCAGGCTTTTAGCAGGACAATGAAATAAACTCTTGTGGTCATTCAAGAAGTCCTGCAGTCCAAGTTCAAAAGCAGCCAAACCTAGCACGGCTAGGACTTTCCATGGATTTACTTAAACTTCACCACATCAGGGAGGTCACAGCTGAGACCCTGCCTGCACCCCGCACCCACAAAGATATTCAATGACTGGGTGGGCTCCCAGACATGGGCCTGCCCTGGAGGCTCCCAGCCTGGCCGCCACTATCCCCAATGTCACCAAAAAGACAGACACCTCAACCAGAGACATGCAAGAGATAGCCAAGCCAGAACAGGATCCAGGATGACCGGGAGGGGTCGCCTCTCAACAGTCACCTTCACAGGCAGATACTGTCCAACACCTCGAGCCGACGCCCAGGTCTTCAGCGGATGAGTGTGTGATGTGTGTGTGTCACAGGCACATGCACACACCCTGGACCAAGCTGAGAGCCAGGGCTGCCATGAACACGCTGCTCTTGGGGGCAACCCTAATCGAGGGGACGGGGGCAGAACTGAGCAAAGGAGCTGCAACTCAGATTTCGTGTGGCATCCACCCCTGTCTCCAGGGCCCAAGTGGGCAGGATGGCAAGAGGGCCACGGCCGGTCACCAGGGCTGCCACACAGGGGCTCGCTGTGGGCCGCGGTGCCCCCAAATGTGGCCTCTTGGGCCCCCTCATGCCCCCCATGGCCCTGGCCCTGCAACCGGCCGCACTGGGACCTGCGGCACTGGGCATGCATTTTTTAAAGAGACACAGAAAGAGAGAGGGAGGAGGGGAAGGCGGCCACCACACGCATCCCCCGGCCTGACACTCACCTGGACAGTTGGCTTCATCACTCTCATCCTCACAGGTCACCAAGCCGTCACACTGCCAGGGGAGGGGGATGCACTGGATGGCGCCGCTGCGACAGGCAAACTGGCCTGGGTTGCACCGCAGCTCTGTGGGACCAAAGGCAAGAGGCCGTTGAGGATGCGGTGCCACCTGCACCTCTGAGCACACGGGGCAGGGCCGACACAGACACTGACCAGACAGAGGTGCCAGCATGCTAGGTGAATGCAGGGGGAGAGGCCGCCCCCACCCAGGGCCTCAGGCCACTGCCTGGATGACGTGGGGGCACGGGGCTCCCGAAGCTTCACAAGGTGCATAGGATGGCGCAGGAAGGGAGGAACAGGGGAGCCTGCCACGAACGGAGACCACGGGGAACGGGGGGAGGAAGGTATTTTGAACTTCAGGTCGCATGCTGTATGGAGCAAAGGTGATTTAGCCAGTAAGTGACATTACAAGACCTGTGCTTTAAGGAAGTGGTTTCTGGAAGCAACTGTAATAGGGGACAGACAAAACAGTGAGTAACTCAATACCGAAGGGCCTGACTGAGGCTGGGGTCAGCCAGCTCCTGCCACCCGCCTGCCCTGGCTCTCAGGTGTGCTATCAGCAGGCACGGCCGGGGAGAGACCATCCTTGGGGTAAGAGGGAACAATAACAATAACTGAAGCTCATCAGAGCCACAAAAGCACCTGTTCTCAGGATCCACACTGGAAACAACTTCTAATTCATGGGGCACTGGGTCAAGATGCAGAAGAGTCTTGCCTGGTTAGTGGGGAAAAATTAACTCTAGGCTGAATGCTGCCCTAGTCCTGATTAACCAAGATTAAAATGAAGAGCTGAAATGACCAAACTGTTTCCAAGTCACACCCTAAAACAAAGCTCAAGAATATTTATAGGAATATGCAGAAATATGCAGAACTCAGAAAGTCAAAATTCATAGTCTGGGCTTCCCTGGTGGCACAGTGGTTGAGAGTCCACCTGCCGATGCAGGGGACACGGGTTCGTGCCCCGGTCCAGGAAGATCTCACATGCCGCGGAGCGGCTAGGCCCGTGAGCCATTGCCGCTAAGCCTGCGCGTCCGGAGCCTGTGCTCCACATCGGGAGAGGCCACAACAGTGAGAGGCCCATATACCGCAAAAAAAAAAAAAAAAAAAAATTCATAGTCTGCCATCCAATAAAAAAATTACCAGACATGCAAACAGGAAATTATGACCAAAATGAGGAGGAAAAAAAATCAATCCAGAAATGACAGAAAAGATAAAAACATTAAGAATTATTATAACTGTATTGTAA
Organism: Aethalodelphis obliquidens; assembly: GCF_003676395.1. NCBI lineage: Eukaryota > Metazoa > Chordata > Mammalia > Artiodactyla > Delphinidae > Aethalodelphis > Aethalodelphis obliquidens. The sequence continues at coordinate 1,855,138 of NW_020838007.1, forward strand.
ATGTTGAAGAAGTTAGAGGAAAAATTAAACATGTTAAGTAGAGATATGGAAGACACAAAGAAAGAAACCTACTGTGAGAGATACAAACACACTGCACAAACAACAGAAACTCTAAACAGAAAGAAAAGAAGGCTAGAAAAAAATGAATTGTGGCTCTGGGACCACTTCAAGCCACCCGTACACATGTACACGGAGGGGAAACAGAAAAAATATTTGAAGAAACAATGGCAGAAAAATTCCCCAATTTGATGAAAACTATAAACCCACAGATCCAAGTAGCTCGATGAACCACAGACACAAGAAATAGAGAGAAAAATACTCCAGGGCACATCATAATCAAATTGCCTAAAACCAGCAATAAAGAGAAAAGTCTTAAAAGCAGATAAAAAAGACATGATGCACAGAAAAACAAAGTAAAGATGACAGCAGATTTCTCACTAGAAACAACACAAGCTGGAAGATGGTGGAACAACACTTCTCAGTTCTGAGAGGAAAAAACAGAAGACTGCCAACCTGGAGGCACTTAAAGCAGATGCACACATACTCCATTGTGGGGCTTATAACCTGAGTGGAAGTAAAATTGTGACAACAGCAGCACAAAAGCCGGGAAAGGAGAAACTGAAGCATACCGTTTAAAGGCTCTAACACTACAGGTAAAGTGGTCTGTCTCATGAATGTGGTAAGTTAAAGCTGAATATCACTAAACTAACACAAGAGCTACAGCAAATAAGCCAACGAGGAAGACAAAAGGAACAAAACATACTCAACCCAAAGGAAGAATAAACAAAGGGAAAAGGAAACAACGGTTGGCATAAATAGAAAACAAACGACAAAATGGCAGACTGTAATTAAATTTGCCTGATCAATAAATATATGGGGTGATCGAAACATCCTAATTGAAAGGCAGAATTTGTTACATAGGTAAGAAAAGCACGATGAAACTACATGTGTCTAAAAGAAACCCACTTTATATAAGGACACAAATAGGTGAATATGAAACAATGGAAAAAGATATGGCATGCTCACATGGATGAAAAGAGAGGGCTTCCCTGGTGGTGCAATGGTTGGGAGTCCACCTGCTGATGCAGGGGACACGGGTTCGTGCCCCGGTCCGGGAGGATCCCACATGCCGTGGAGCGGCTGGGCCCGTGAGCCGTGGCTGCTGAGCCTGCGCGTCCGGAGCCTGTGCTCCGCAATGGGAGAGGCCACAGCAGTAAGAGGCCCGCGTACCACGAAAAAAAAAAAAAAAAAAA